>NC_135549.1:23389841-23597341 GCF_964340395.1 Glandiceps talaboti
ATTGCATTACAGAGATAGTTATCCCTGTCGTCTTTTTTAACGTCCATGATAGAAAGTGTGGACAATATAGTTGTCGAGTTATCGTCTGCATTTTCGGCTTCTTCGTAGTTCTGTGAAACTAAGATTCGGTCATCATCGGAGTCTGTCAATTGTTGACTTCCTCTGTGCCAGGTTACAGTAGATTCATTCCTCTGACTTTTAACTTTGCACAAGATGTTCACATTTTTACCCTCATCGACAGTTACTGATTTGTCAAGATGGATGACGACATCAGCTGTGAATTGCAGAAAAAATATAGTAGAAAATCATGTCATTGGTATAAAGCTTTGACACGTGACGTAAGAATTTGAATTATGAAAGTCTGAAAAGGCGAGTGACATCGTGTGACTCACTCACGCGACTTCGCCGCTCGAGGCGCACTACGTGCACATTATTATTTGGGAAGACGCCGTAAGACAGAATGCCTGGCAGCTAGACAGCCCCCCCCCCCCTGCTTCGTATATGAAGCAAAATCTGGGCCTAATGCAATAGTAAAAGCAAAAGCTTGATTGGGTATGTTAACGAAAAACAAGCAAAAATACATAAAGGCTGCACTGACTGCCCAAACAAACAAACAAACAAACAAACAAACACACAAAAACAAACAAAATATATCAACATTGAAAACAATTTATGAATAATAAATGTAATTAAATCTCATTATCAAAGTATATATGCACCAAAACTTACCATACATTATCTGTATTTAATAAAAAGTCACAGGGTGTTTGATACCGTGTAACTGTGCGTATAAAATTTGTGAGAATTAATATCTAATCATATTATCATTCATATCTGTCATGTATATCAATATATTTTTGTTTTGTCTTGGTTTCATAAACAAAAGCAATTAAGTCTTGATATTTTTTTTTCTTAGACATAACCAGAAACCATGAAACGGTACCTCTATGACGTCATACTTCCCTAAAAGGAGAACAATACACAGTATAACCATGGAAGTATAACGTGGGTTATACTTCCATGGTATAACTGTAAATTCATGGCTGTCAGGTCGGCCGCTGAACGCCGGTTTTAACTCTTTTTTTCTCACTTATCATGCAATTTTGAATAGTTAGCTTGGCATTTACTGGTTAAGAGACATATAAAGAACATATTTCAACATTCTGGTATGGGGCATTTTGAATCACCTTTAAGACTTGGTATAGATCCCTTATTGTTACGTATACTTTATACATGAGGGATTGGAAAATAATATGTCGTTGTTTCTTGTGGTCTCGCGACATCTCGTTTTCGGCGTGAAAGCCCGAGAGGTTGTGAAAGCGTAAACAGACGATGTATAAACAGCATTACGAACTCTAGTACTCATTCAGCAATATTTTTTAATTTTAATCTGAGATCAAAGTGCGACTACAACCAAACTAGCTTCTGTAACTATGTATATCACAAAAAAATGTGCATTAATTCAAACGAACCCACACCACCAAAAACACCCAATATATTCAAAACAATCTATCATCACAACCGGTGATTTACAGAATTCAAAGTTGATGGCTGGTCTTGAAGTAAACAGAAAGAGACAGACTTTGATGAACTACTGGATGCCATTCGTGATCATTAGTATTCGTCGTTAGTAAAAGACATCGTGTTTTGCATGAAGCATATAACCACATACGTGACCAACGAAACATTACTTTTATTCTATACACAGATACATACACAGACACTGAGACTGTGCGGATTTTTTAGCAGCACTGAACACCGGATAATATCGTCGAAAATCTTACTTAGAATCGAAAATCTAATATTTAGACTCTAATATTAGACGGGCAAATTGGCCAGACCCCGGATGTAAAACTGGACGGTATGCAGTATTTTCACCTTGCTTTCTTTCTGTATAACATGATATTACCAAAGCAAAGTGGCGTCACAGGGTGGATGTTTTATCCTTTTTAATTTATACGGTTTTAGAGGTCGAATCAATCTGTGTCTACCAACACGTTGTAACCTGCACTACTCTGAACGTACACGAATCAAACATCTGTTTATTCCATTTCAAAAGACACTAAGAAAATCTTTTGTTAATATGGCCGACAAGAATTATGTTGATGTCATTGCATTTATAGTAGAATTTTACAAAGCTGTAGGCCCAGCTTGCTTGTTTCTTTCATTCATTATATAGAATACACACGTACCTACACGTATCTTTCTCGTGTACACCACTGCACGACAGGTAAAATTGTGTCTCAACCCTTTATTGCCAGCGCCAAATGGTGCCGTGTATGTATGTATGTATGTATGTATGTATGTATGTATGTATGTATGTATGTAATGTGTCATTGCATATCAAGTGCCATTGAATCAAATGACATGAACTATATTTAGTACACATTGTAATCGATATGGTGATGTCTACAGCGGAATATCCACTTTGATATACTGTGGACATATCAACCATTCAATCATTTGCTATGATCGCTAACAGTCGGCTATAATGGACTGTCACGTGATTAATATTGTTAAATACAGATTGCTATCGTGAATTGCTACGACAGTAACTATAGTAACACCACACCATATATTTATGTTTCTATCACTTGTATCGCTTACTGTATATTTATGTATTATAAGTAAATGTATTAACAATGGCGATATCTGCTTTATCGAACAATGCAGAGTGTGGGCAATTTAATACAAAATGACACTGATATTGACAGTGACACATTGACAGTGGTAAAAATGAGAACATCACTAGTAATATTAATCGTTGACATAATATGTAGCATACTGGAAGAACATTGCCTGCATCACGGCCATAACTTGGCGTCAATGCCCGAGTATTTGTCTTGAAGAAGGACCCGGTACCGAACGACGACAGGAGACTCTGTGGGCAATTACAGTGACGATATGACATGCAAGTGTGTCGTCACTCTGACCCACTTTCGTTTCCATTTTAGTGTAAAAACCATTCAAATAGATATCACTATACAATATACGATTATTTTGATTGTCAAAGGCTTATCGAGTTTTCTGTGTCTATGATGTAATTAGTGCTTGATGACGTACATGATTCATGATCAGCTGATCTGCCACTCGTCTAAATAAAAATGAGGTCATCGTCTTCAGACGCCATGCAAAGGCATTCAAATACCTAAATATACGGGTGAAACAATTCTACGATGTAAAAATGGCCACAACATTC
The DNA here is from genome assembly GCF_964340395.1 of Glandiceps talaboti. NCBI lineage: Eukaryota > Metazoa > Hemichordata > Enteropneusta > Spengelidae > Glandiceps > Glandiceps talaboti. Next base: position 23,393,041 of record NC_135549.1, read on the forward strand.
ATCGTGATGTGTTTAATATACGTGTCTCTCATTACAAAATTTAACCTACCTCAAAGACCTTCAAGTTTAAATCACAACCACCCCGATCCACTGTGCATTGCAGTATGGAAGTTTGTGTGCATGTAGTAATCGAAACTTTAGGTCAAGCTCCAACGCAACATGCACGACTCCGACATAAAGAAATGTGTTCAGATGGTGTTAACTTCAAAATAGACTTACTTACCGGTGGTACCACTGCCTTGGGCCGAACATAATGAAATTGCTAATACAATTAGAGCTAACATTGTCTAGTTGTCGTCTGCTTAATTGGAGAGCTTGTGTGGAGAAATGATTGCTATGCGTGACCCTGTAGAGTCATCACGGGATTGGCATACCAGCAGTGCAAGTGATGACCTTGTCTGACACTGTCCATACGTGGAGCGACATTTGCATGGCGTGTAATCACAATACAAAAGACGGCTTCACAATGCACACTTTTACTGCTTAAAGCATCTGTCACCTTCTATTGAAAATTATTTGCCATGGTTATCCACCACGATAGTGTAGTTTACTAATCTATCAAAATCGACGGTTTTATTCGATTCACTTTCAATATATTTTATCAACATTCTGCGCGGCATGTGTGAGTGTTTTTATAGCGGTTTGCATGCCATCAAGGCACCATTTTTCAAAATAGACCCTAGTAATGATTTTATCTACAAATGTATCAAATAATCGATACAGATACAGTGTTATGCATTTTTCAATATTTGCATATTTTACAAAAGTAACACTTTATCAAATATACGCACTATATTATCTTGCCTGTGATTTGCTAATTTCATGTACGTTCCCTTTGTTGTTTCAGTGCCCGCGATATTTGGATAACGCATGAACCCCGAGTAATAACCACAAACAGTTCATCACTTTCAATTTGTATTCATTTTGTGCCACGGTACCCCTTCGTTGAAATATCCCTGTCTGTGTGCGGTGATTAACGTATTTCAAGTACTGTACATGAAAAATTAATATTGAATTAATTTTATGAAGTACATAAATGAAGATTTTGGCGGATGGCTTTCCCTTCATTTTGTTTTTGTTTTTAGTTTATTTCATATCACTTTGCGTATCTTTATTTTTGTAAAGTGACTGAGCGATAATAACTCAATGCTCTACACTTGTAAACTTACTTACTGACAATAAAATGGACGACTCATGAAAAGCAAAACGAAATAAAAACAACAATTGTTTTTTTTTTGTAGAAATCTCTAAGCTTACCGTCGGCGTTACATAAAAATTTGGACTCACGCCATCACTGCGACGTTTTTGTGTTTTTAAATGAAGGTGGTTGATCGATATAAATTCATTTCATGCTCAGACGAGACCACCAATTTGATAGTCTGAGTTTTATGGTAAGTGTATACATTTACTGCATAGTAAACTAGAATCCTGATTATGAAAAAAAAGACGCCATCTGGCAATGAACTGTGTTCAGAATTAGAATCTGCTGAAATAGACATTAAAGTGGGTAGGTAGATTTATACGTATACGGTTTACGTAGAATATTGTCCCGGGATATTGTCAGGGCGAGACGACTGGCCTGCAGACCTGTGATGTATGTACAGAAAGAGCGATCGATTTCTCTTTTATTCAGCCAGTTATAAAAACTGGACTCAATACTGCAGAGAGTGGTGAAAAACACAATGAATACGTTATACGCATACTAGTAATCTTACCTCTACGTAAGAAATTTCAGGTAAATCATCAAAATCTATTTTGTTTCTTGTTCAGTGAATCGTTATTTAATATACAATTCATAACTGCTGTTTTTGTTGGTATTTCTTGCGTTGCCGTAGATGCATGGATATGCATCACCTGTTGTGAAAACTCAATGATATTGACAATGATAGTAGCATGTTCTAGCTCTAGCGCCCTTTTGAAGTGGACACCTGAGTATTGACTCAATATTGATCAGCGCAGCCCGCCACTGGTGGCGCGCGATACGGTAAAGTTTGTACAAGTATTATTATGGTATTGTAACACAAAACAAATCGTGGAAAACGCCAAATACAATTGCACGCACGCACACACACACACGCACGCACGCACACACACACACACACACACAAACACACACACACGCACGCACGCACGCACGCGCGCGCGCACACACACATACATACATACATACATACATACACACAGACACATACATATACACATACACGGACACACACACAGACACACACACACACACATATGCCTATATATACTTTCACAATCAATCCAGTTCCCCCCCCCCCCCCCATCGGCATGTGTAGTGTGACGATATTTTTTTATCCAATTCGCGGTGATGAGAACACTAACGATAGAGAAATGGACATGCACGCAGACTAGACGAATAAAGAGACGATTGGAACCTTTCAATAGATCTGGACATAACTTCAATATGTCTTCATTTTTATACGGACTCAAGTTGTACGTTGTTGTGGCTGTTCGATACAACCTACATTGTAACTTGTGGTGAAGGTATATTAATTTGTACGTCAGTTGACATCGGTCTGCAAAGTTGGCGCTTGGGCCATCGTAAAAGGGCAAGATGTGGAAAACTGTGCACAGTTATGACTGAAAATGAGTCGTATTCCATAAAAATACACACACAGGCATCACACTTTGTGAATAAGAAGTAGCGCTAAACTCTCCACCAATGACCGCCACTGCATTTAAACACGTGACCTGCCACATAATGGCCCATTCTACGTCACACTCGTATATCGTCACACTCGTATACATTGTTTTCTTTGGATATTTGGCGCTATATAAATTTATTAGATAGATAGATAGATATGCGATTGAATTTCGAACATATTATGAGATAAATATATGTGTACAGGCACTGTACGCTAGTTACACTTCCAGCATGTCTGCTTGTGTGTTGGAATCAACAACTTACAACGTTGTATCGAGTTCTTCCTGAACTGCTTTGGATTATTTCAAATGTGTTTCTCACAAACTGCCACATCATAAGACTCGCGTACTCGCTACTTTTGCAGTTCATAAACCAAAGACAACACTGACACCACTAATCCAGAAATACACGCGACACACAGAAATAAGGTAAGGAACTTTTTTTCATAAAATACGTTTTCGCTATTTTTTTCCTTATGGGTTTGTCAAGAATCTACAAAAAAAGTATAGTAATTTGGAATACAATTTTTTAATACTCTGTATGTGTTTAAAGTATTGCTGCTATCTATTGATGACAAAAAAAATCCATGGTCACCGGACTCACTGAAATACTAAAATCGGAATTGTGACCTCCCTCATCTCAGTAATTTTCGAAATTTTTGACAAAAATATTTCATGAAATTTGGGACAATTAAAAGAAATTATAACATTAAATAAATCAGTGCGCATGTATGTTAACTTGTAAATGACAGTGACCCCTCATCCATCCAATTTCAATATTTCCGGCTCAAAAACTTCAACCTAGGGATATTTTATATTTTCACTTGAAGTTAAATACTTGGTTGTCCCTATGCCGAAGTCGCTATGGCAATCAAAATTGTGACCCCCCACCCTATCCGAACTTATACAGTTTTGACACAGAAATCTCATGAAATAGTAAAAAATCGTAACAAAAATGTAGTTACCATTATTTTTCTTCATCGAATTTTCTCTTCACTATATATTAGAAAAGGATTGGCTGACGCTCTGTCAAAGAGATCTTACATGTAATAATGTTGTGACCCAACATCCATTCAAAGTTTTTACATTTTGGGCACAGAAATCTCACTAAAAAGTGTAAAAGTCATAACATATTTGTACATATGAATCGAATCAAATTTACTATTTCCTTTTAGAAATAGTTTCGTTTTCTGTGTTCCGAAAAGTGGTCATGACGTTCAAAATTGAGACCCCTACATCTTTTCACAAAATCTTATATACATAAAAATATAGGAGTGCTGTTTTTCTCTGTACACATTAAAATGAACCAATCTTACTCTACACTTAAAAGAAAGTACTTGTTCGCACATTAAATATTGTCTCATCGCCAACAAGATTACTATCCCTCACCATACCTTATTTTTTAAAGTGGCCATATGGATGAGATTTGGGGTATTTATTTTGGATTTTTAATTTTATAAAACAATTTTTATCATGGCTTCCTACTTGAACAGGAAACAACATATGCCAAGTCTGTCTTTGTAACTCAATACACTGCAAAAGACTGGTAAATTTGTAAAATGTTTGTTATTGTACGTACATTAACAGACATTTCCTTTTTAGATTTTTTGTAATGTATTGAGTTACAAATACGGACTTGACATATGTTGTTCCCCATTGATTTTTCAAGTAGGAAGCCATCATGTGATAAAATTGTTTTATAAATCCAAAATAAATAACCAATTCTCATCTATATGGCTGGCCACTTTTAAACCTATACTCTTTGTACAAAATTAATATCTCACGCAAATAATGCAAATCTGAACAACATAAATTGTTCCATGTTTTACTTCATACATATCTAATCTTCAAAAAAAAAGATTCCATTCACATTTCTATATTTCTGGTACTTATATTTCATTATATATCTTCACAATGGCAGTACGCTACCAGTTACTATTTTTTAATTGTACATATTTTTGGTAGAAGTCTAAGAGAGGGGCCGAAACTGTGCACTTATCAGAGATGAGATTTAGTCAGTACTTTATTTAGTGACAAATAAACTTTTGACATAAATTGATTAAAATTTTAAAGCACGTTTACACTATAGTGAACGTCGAGTCCATGAAATAAAGAGTCACTGGAAATAGTTAACAGTTACAATGAACGAAAGTTTACTTCAATGCTGTTAACCAGAATTCTGCGCGACAAATAGTACAAATTTGAAATTACAATGTAGATTGCAATATTACGCGTAATACAAGAGCGCCCGCTAACGTTAACATTCGTTTCGGCGACGGAAAACGCATTTGAATATGACCGCTCTTAACTCTAACTTAAGTGACACTTACTAGAGGAAATGATGCATGCCAAGGCCTGGCTTAAATCAAACAAGGTAACACTGAATGCAAGTAAAACCAAGACCATGCTTTTCGGTTCTTCTCAAACTCTAAAACTAAATCCAGTTTTACAAATTCAAGTACAGACCTAATAGAGCAAGTATTTGATTTCAAATACTTAGTGGTTTGGCTGGATTCAAAATTGAAATTTTCAACACATATTTCCATAATTTCAGCTAAAATTTCTCTCTAAAACTTGGTCTACTGTCGGGAATCAGACACTTTTTGCCGTTGGGACTTAGGAAGATGATATTCAGTTACTACCTTAAGTCCTTCCCCATTTCGATTATGCTGCGAATGTATGGTGTAATACGAATAAAAAGTATTGGAAGACACTTGAACTCCTCCATTAAACGAGCTGGCCGAGTACTCCTCGAATTTCCCCGTGATACTCAGGCTAGTACGGGTTGGGTTTATGAAAACTTGGGTTGGGTCAGCCCTCAAATTAGATGAAATCGCCAGCTGGCAACGCTCGTCTACAAATCCGTAACAGGTAATGTACCTACTAGTTACCTCACTGAAATGTTCAATCTTTCCAGTCAAATTCATCTTCATAACACAAGACAGGCCAGTAAAGGTAACATATACATCAATACAGTTAAAACTGAATATGGGAAACGGGCATTTCACTACAGTGGTACTGTTCTATGGAACAATCTACCCATATCCATAAGATCAGCTCTAAACCCATCGATATTTAAAAGACATCTTAAGAATGTAGTCTGGTAATAAGGTAATTGGATATCTTTTAAAGTACGCTGTGCATCTGTAACTGTTTGTCCTCTTTTCTTTGTTTTTCTGTGTACGTAATCTTGCAACAGGTTCATTGGGAGAACAGTGCTAATGCACTGAAATGGTGTCTGTATAGGAAAGATTAAATAAATAAATACCAAGCAGTTCGTTTTTCCTAAAATCAAGTTAAATCTAACAGTTTCTCACCCCCACGGTAAATGATGAACGGTTTCTTAAAACGGACATGTCTCTTCCCATGTAATACTTATTTCCGTAATTTCGCTTAGAGAACAGGATTCTAAAGCCTGGATTATTACTATTACTGGTTCAAATGTGTGGTACGTTATTACTTTACAAGTTGCATTCAATACAAACACACATGCAACTGTATGTGTGTGAGAGCGCGATATTGCGCCAGCTACGGTGCTCCCCCCGGTAAAGTGTCATCCACCAATGACTACGCCGCATTTAAACACGTGACTTGTATATAACAAAATCGAGTCTTTCATGGATCGTTCTACGTCACAATCGTATTCTTTTCGAAGTTCGAACACATGTACAGATAGTACACGCTAGTTACACTTCCAAGTAGTGTATCCCCGAACGTTATCTGCTCTGCTGAATTGTTTCAAATATGATTCTCACACAGTACAGCGTTATCGTCATAAACCGCCAAAGACAACGAGACTACCAAATGTAGGAATACGCGGGGCGAAAGGTAAGACAGTTTTCCGCAAGTTAAGTTTTCACTATTTTCCCCGAAACCAAAGTAAATCAAGGCGACCGCGACACTTTGCCTTGGTTTGAAGCCAGGTTTGTGTTTCTCTGTGAACTTATTTAAAAATAATATTTTTGATGTTTGATTTTTTTTCAGCATGAATTATTCTTGACAGGTTTCGGGTTTGATTTCTGGTATATTAGTGACCACCAACTCATTTCCTTTATTGGGGTCAATTATTTTACATTTGTAGTAGATTATTTTTGTCAGACATGCAAGTACAGAATTGTGGACCTAATATGCGAAGCAAAAACAGAGAAAGGCTGTCCATCAAACATAATAGACAGAATTCGAGATTTTCTGCACGGAATGCTAACCTACAACTCTATAACGGACCATTCCCATATACTCCCTAATTCCGCGCAGTGAGCACATTTCATGAGACCTTTTGTTAAAATGGCACAAACTGAGTTTATAAGCTTTTTACTTTTAATACGCGAAATTACTTACATAATAACCTAGATGAAACTTTTTAAAATGATTTTAATGTCGATGCGTGCCTTCTATAAAATTACGATTGATTGATGAGACGTAAGTAATATATCACACGTAAACAACGTACTGTGTAACACCAAAGACATCACACGAGAATGTCATGTATAACAACAATATATATCATACAAGACTTGATATCACACGAGTCATGTCACAATATCATATACACATGACGTCATACTATGTGACAACAAAGGTACACGAAACATGTAATGTGTGACAACATCGATATCATAAGAGACGTCATATTGTGTATCAATATCATACAAGACAAGTCATTTCTATTATGTGACAACAAATATATCACGCGAGACATATTATATACTGTGAGACAACGACGATATCACACGAGACATGTCATAAAGAAATGAACTAATAGAACCGATGTCAGAAAGATGTAGCTGTCATAATGTCTGATATCACGAGACTTGTCATAGTGTCGTGAAGATATAACGAGATATGTCATAGTTTGTGTCAAACAAAGATCACACGAGACGTGTTGTATGATGAATATATTACACGAGGTATGTCACAATGTGTGACACAAAAAAAGATATCAAATGAGACATGACGTCATAGTGTCATGACAAAATGGACGCCACGCGAGACGTGTCACAATGTCGATCTGCATACATATATACATACATATGGAAGACAATGAATGATTGAACCAATCCTGTGTACTTGTTTGTGAATGATTTCTAATACATTGCACAAGATCCAAAAAGCACTAAATCCCTAATTTTGTTTTCCGATTTTACATAATCCACCATTCTCTTTCATATCAGGCATTGCCTATGAATATCCAAAGTCACAAATACATGAAGCCATTATTAATATAACGCGTGGTTTTCTCTCAAAATGGTCGATCATATATGGTCAATGTATTATTTTTTCTACTACACTGCCTTGTTGGACTTCTCTGGTAACTTCTCCGATGATATTGCGGAAAAATCTTTTCACTTTTTGTTGACGAAGTTTACATACATGTGAGTTAACGGAGACACCCCGTACACGTCTATATACATGTACATGCATAGCAAAATAAATATATACTGGCTAGTTAACTCATAGAACAGTTAATCAATCTCCCCCCCCCCCAAAAAAAAAGGAAAAAAAAAAGATTGCACTGTCGATATCAACAATAACTTTTTCATAACTATTTGTAATCTGATGAAAATCTGATGTACAATAATGAACTTGGCCGCGATTTCTCTATTTACTTCTCTATCCTACGTTCTTCTTCGTTTTCTGATTGAACGCCTTGTTCCTACATCGATCTGACATAACACAATATACCATACAGGAATTCTGGTCTAAATCTAGAGCGTTCAGTGGATTTACTCAACCAGTGTATTCAGAACGCTCTGGTGGCTATGTTTTTTTTTTGGTTTCAATTCGAACGTCCAGTATTGTATTGTAAGACGCATTCTCGTCGGCTACACCTAAGTAATGGCGAGATTTGTACGTGAATTCCTATGGTATCGTGCACGTGTCAGTTGTAGGTATAAGACACTCACAGACACACACACACATACACATACACAAAAAAGAGCGCCAGGTTCACTACATCAGATTTTCATCAGATTGAACTACTTGTTGCTCTCCAATACGTCATGTGATAAGATCCTAATCAACCATAAGGGCTTTAATATGCATTGGTTCATTGACACGTGACTCCGAGAAGCTCATATGTAAATGTCATGTCTGTCATCACGCGAACTTATTACCTCAAACAATATCTCATTTCTGGACTGAACATCCTTCATAGTGTGTTCTTTTTCAGGTGACCATAGAGACTGTAAAGTGTTTGCTTTCCATTTCAATGTCTTCATTTGGCACAATTGTTTCCTCTAGAGGTGAGCTAAACGTGACTAGGATACCCAAAGACGGACTCTGTGCCCCTGGGCTCTCATCAATAATCAAAGAGACGTGGTCATCGTCATCTTCTTCTTCTTGAACTGGTAGTGTTCGTTGTAGGTTGTTGCCTTCAGATGCTGAGGCCGAACACATTGATATTAGATTACTACTCGATGTGTTATTGTCATCTAGCAGATTAGATGCAGTAGAAGGGATAGTTCGCATTGAAAGACCACCTGTAGATGATAAGGATGAATCGTTCCTGCCTTGCAATGTCTCTTGGAGTCTCAAGGCTTCTTCATAAGTTGGTGGTATAAGATTAGGTCGGCTTCCTTGCACAGTGGCAAATGAGCCAATTGAGTCTTCTTCCGAGGATGCTACATGCCCATATTTGGGATGCAATCCTCCTTGGAGCACAGCTGGTGCAGTACTGACACCGTGCATTCCCACAGTACCCTCACGTGAGCGACTTGGACGACGAGCACGGGCCCCAATGAAAGGATAAATAAACGTCGAAGGAGTGAGTGGACTTCCTATAAGAAAAAAGAGAAAAATATCAAAACAGAATAATCCAGAAATCAAAAGAATAAATAGCTTACGTACTTTGTACTCGGAAAGTCATATTAACCAAAATTAGAGATGAAAATACCCTACATCAGTATCAAACTCGATTCAATTTTAGTTTATTTCATATCACTTTGTGTATCTTTATTTTTGTAAAGTGACTGAGCGATAATAACTCAATTCTCTACACTTGTAAACTTACTTACTGACAATAAAATGAACGACTCATGAAAAGCAAAACGAAATAAAAACAACAATTTTTTTTTGTAGAAATCTCTAAGCTTACCGTCGGCGTTACATAAAAAATTGGCCTCACGCCATCACTGCGACGTTTTTGTGTTTTTAAATGAAGGTGGTTGATCGATATAAATTCATTTCATGCTCAGACGAGACCACCAATTTGATAGTCTGAGTTTTATGGTAAGTGTATACATTTACTGCATAGTAAACTAGAATCCTGATTATGAAAAAAGAGAAGCCATCTGGCAATGAACTGTGTTCAGAATTAGAAACTGATGAAATAGACATTAAAGTGGGTAGGTAGATTTATACGTATACGGTTTACGTAGAATATTGTCCCGGGATATTGTCAGGGCGAGACGACTGACCTGCAGACCTGTGATGTATGTACAGAAAGAGCGATCGATTTCTCTTTTATTCAGCCAGTTATAAAAACTGGACACAATACTGCAGAGAGTGGTGAAAAACACAATGAATACGTTATACGCATACTAGTAATCTTACCTCTACGTAAGAAATTTCAGGTAAATCATCAAAATCTAGTTTGTTTCTTGTTCAGTGCTTCGTTATTTCAATAATATACAATTCATAACTGCTGTTTTTGTTGGTATTTCTTCCGTTGCCGAAGATGCATGGATATGCATCACCTGTTGCGATAAATCAATGATATTGACAATGATAGTAGAATGTTCTAGCTCTAGCGCCCTTTTGAAGTCGAGTGAGTATTGACTCAATTCATCAGCGCAGCCCGCCACTGGTGGCGCGCGATACGGTAAAGTTTGTACAAATACAAATGTATCATTACGGTATTGTAACACAAAACAAATCGTGGGAAACGCCAAATACAATATTACACACACACACACACACACACACACACACACACACACACATATACATACACACACACAGACATAGACACACAGACACACACACAGAGGCTTATATATGCTTTCACGATCAATCCAGTTTCCACCCTTCGGCATGTGTAGTGTGATGATATTTTTTTTATCCAATCCGCGGTGATGAGAACACTACTAGAGGAAGAGAAATTGACATGCACGCAGACTCTATTCACAAAGTGACACCGGTCTGCAAAGTTGGCGCTTGGGCCAGCGTAAAAGGGCAAGATGTGGAAAACTTTGCACAGTTATGACTGAAAATGAGTCGTATTCCAAAGAAATACACACACAGGCATCACAGTTTGTGAATAAGAAGTAGCGCTAAACTATCCACCAATGACCGCCGCTGCATTTAAACACGTGACCTGCCACATAATGGTTCATTCTACGTCACACTCGTAAATGCGATTGAATTTCGAACATATATGAGATAAATATATGTGTACAGGCACTGTACGCTAGTTACACTTCCAGCATGTCTGCTTGTGTGTTGGATTCAACAACTTATAACGTTGTATCAAGTTCTTTCCGAACTGCTTTGGATTATTTCAAATGTGTTTCTCACAAACTGCCACATCATAAGACTCGCGTTCTCGCTACTTTTGCAGTTCATAAACCAAAGACAACACTGACACCACTAAATCCAGAAATACACGCGACACACAGAAATAAGGTAAGGAAAATGCGTTTTCGTTATTTTTTCCCTTATGGGTTTGTCAAGAATCTACAAAAAAAGTATAGTAATTTGGAATACAATTTTTTAATACTCTGTATGTGTTTAAAGTATCATTGCTGCTATCTATTGATGACAAAAAAAAATCCATGGTCACCGGACTCACTGAAATACTAAAATCGGAATTGTGACCTCCCTCACTGATGATCTCAGTAATTTTCGAAATTTTTGACAAAAATATTTCATGAAATTTGTAGAACTTGGGACAATTAAAAGAAATTATAACATTAAATAAATCAGTGCGCATGTATGTTAACTTGTAAATGACAGTGACCCCTCATCCATCCAAATTTCAATATTTCCGGCTCAAAAACTTCAACCTAGGGATATTTTATATTTTCACTTGAAGTTAAATACTTCAGTGGTTGTCCTTATGCCGAGGTCGCTATAATGGCAATCAAAATTGAGACCCCCACCATATCCGAACTTATGCAGTTTTACACAGAAATCTCATGAAATAGTATAAAATCGTAACAAAAATGTAGTTACCATTATTTTTCTTCAATATGTACAATAAATCGAATTTTCTCTTCACTATATATTAGAAAAGGATTGGTTATCGCTCTGCCAAAGAGGTCTTACATGTAATAATATTCAGAATTGTGTCCCAACATCCATTCAAAGTTTTTACATTTTTGGCACAGAAATCCCACGAAGAAGTGTAAAAGTCCTAACATCTTTGTACACATGAATTGAATCAAATTTACTATTTTCTTTTAGAAATAGTTTCGTTTTCTGTGTTCAAAAGTAATCATGACGTTCAAATTGAGACCCATACATTTTTTCACAAAATCTTATACATTATATTATATTATATTTTATACATAAAAATATAGGACTGCTGTTTTTCTCTGTACACTTTAAAATGAACCAATCTTACTCTACACTTAAAAGAAAGTAATTGTTTGCACGTTAAATATAGTCTCATCGCCAACAAGATTATTACTATCCCTAACCATACCTTATTTTTAAAGTGGCCATATAGATGAAATTTGGGGTATTTATTTTGGATTTTTAATTTTATAAAACAATTTTATCATGGCTTTCTACTTGAATGGGAAACAACATATGCCAAGTCTGTATTTGTAACTCAATACATTGCAAAAGATTGGTAAATATATAAAATGTTTGTTATTGTACGTACATTAACAGACACTTCCTTTTTAGATTTTTTGCAATGTATTGAGTTACAAATACGGACTTGACATATGTTGTTTCCCATTGATTTTTCAAGTAGAAAGCCATGATAAAATTGTTTTATAAAATTAAAAATCCAAAATAAATAACTAATTCTCATCTATACGACTGGCCACTTTAAACCTATACTCTTTGTACAAATATCTCATGCAAATAATGCAAATCTGAAAAACATAAATTTTTCAATGTTTTACTTCATACATATCTAATGTATGAACTTTAACCTCTTCAAAAAAAAAGATTCCATTCACATTTCTATATTTCTGGTACTTATATTTCATTATATATCTTCACAATGGCAGTACGCTTAGGCTACCAGTTACTGTTTTTTAATTGTACGTATTTTTGGTAGAAGTCTAAGCGAGGGACCGAAACTGTGCACTTATCAGAGATGAGATTTAGTCACTACTTTAGTGACGAATAAACTTTGACATACATTGATTACAATTTTAAAGCACGTTTACACTATAGTGAACGTCGAGGCCATGAAATAAAGGGTCACTGGAAATAGTTAACAGTTACAATGAAAGTAAGTTTTACTTCAATGCTGTTAACCAGAATTCTGCGCGACCTTCTCGAAAAGTTAACTTACAAATAGTACAAATTTGAAATTACAGTGTAGATTGTAATACGCGTAATACAAGAGCGCTCGCTAACGTTAACATTCGTTTCGGCGACGGAAAACGCATTTGAATATGATCTGACCGCTCTTACCTCTAACTTAAGTGACACTTACTAGAGGAAATGATGCATGCCAAGGCCTGGCTTGAATCAAACAAGTAAACACTGAATGCAAGTAAAACCAAGACCATGCTTTTCGGTTCTTCTCAAACACTAAAACTAAATCCAGTTTTACGGAAATTCAAGTACAGGGAGACCGAATCGAGCAAGTATTTGATTTCAAATACTTAGTGGTTTGGCTGGATTCAAAATTGAAATTTTCAACACATATTTCCACAATTTCTGCTAGAATTTCTCTAAAACTTGGTCTACTGTCGAGAATCATAGACTTTTTTCCGTTGGGACTTAGGAAGATGATGTTCAATACCTTAGTCCTTTCCCACTTCGATTATGCTGCGAATGTATGGTGTAATACGAATCAAAAGTATTTGAAGACACTTGAACTCCTCCATTAAACGAGCTGGCCGACTGCTCCTCGAATTTCCCCGTGATACTCAGGCTAGTACGGGTTGGGTTTATGAAAACTTCAAGTTGGGTTGGGTCAGCCCTCAAATTAGATGAAATCGCCAGCTGGCAACGCTCGTCTACAAATCCGTAACAGGTAATGCACCTAGTTACCTCACTGAAATGTTCAATCTTTCCAGTCAAATTCATCTTCATAACACAAGACAGGCCAGTAAAGGTAACATATACATCAATACAGTTAAAACTGAATATGGGAAACGGGCATTTCACTACAGTGGTACTGTTCTATGGAACAATCTACCCATATCCATAAGATCAGCTCTAAACCCATCGATATTTAAAAGACATCTTAAGAATGTAGTCTGGTAATAAGGTAATTGGATATCTTTTAAAGTACGCTGTGCATCTGTAACTGTTTGTCCTCTTTTCTTTGTTTTTCTGTGTACGTAATCTTGCAACAGGTTCATTGGGAGAACAGTGCTAATGCACTGAAATGGTGTCTGTATAGGAAAGATTAAATAAATAAATACCAAGCAGTTCGTTTTTCCTAAAATCAAGTTAAATCTAACAGTTTCTCACCCCCACGGTAAATGATGAACGGTTTCTCAAAACGGACATGTCTCTTCCCATGTAATACTTATTTCCGTAATTTCGCTTAGAGAACAGCATTCTAAAGCCTGGATTGTTACTTCTTCTAGTTCAAATGTGTGGCACGTTATTACTTTACAAGTTCCATTCAATACAAACACACATGCAACTTTATGTGTGAGAGAGCGCGATGTTGCACGAGCTACGGTGCTTCCCCCCCCCCACCGTAAACAGTCGTCCACCAATGACTACACCGCATTTAAACACGTGACTTATATATAACAAAATCGCGTCATTCATGAATCGTTCTACGTCACAATCGTATTCTTTTCGAAGTTCGAACACATGTACAGATAGTACACGCTAGTTACACTTCCAAGTAGTGTATCCCCGAACGTTATCTGCTCAGAATTGTTTATGATTCTCACACAGTACAGCGTTATCGTCATAAACCACCAAAGACAACGAGACTACCAAATGTAGGAATACGCGAGGCGAAAGGTAAGACAGTTTTCCACAAATTCAGTTTTCACTATTTTCCCCCAAACCAAAGTAAATCAAGGCGACCGCGACACTTCGCCTTGGTTTGAAGCCATGTTCGTGTTTCTCTGTGAACTTATTTAAATAATATTTTTGATGTTTGATTTTTTTTCAGCATGAATTATTCTTGACAGGTTTCGGGTTTGATTTCTGGTATATTAGTGACCACCAACTCATTTTCTTTATTGGGGTCAATTATTTTACATTTGTAGTAAGTTATTTTGTCAGACATGCAAGTACAGCATTGTGGACCTAATATGCGAAGCAAAAACAGAGAAAGGCTGTCCATCAAACATAATAGACAGAATTCGAGATTTTCTGCACGGAATGCTAACCTACAACTCTATAACGGACCATTCCCATATACTCCCTAATTCCGCGCAGTGAGCACATTTCATGAGACCTTTTGTTAAAATGGCACAAACTGAGTTTATAAGCTTTTTACTTTTAATACGCGAAATTACTTACATAATAACCTAGATGAAACTTTTTAAAATGATTTTAATGTCGATGCGTGCCTTCTATAAAATTACGATTGATTGATGAGACGTAAGTAATATATCACACGTAAACAACGTACTGTGTAACACCAAAGACATCACACGAGAATGTCATGTATAACAACAATATATATCATACAAGACTTGATATCACACGAGTCATGTCACAATATCATATACACATGACGTCATACTATGTGACAACAAAGGTACACGAAACATGTAATGTGTGACAACATCGATATCATAAGAGACGTCATATTGTGTATCAATATCATACAAGACAAGTCATTTCTATTATGTGACAACAAATATATCACGCGAGACATATTATATACTGTGAGACAACGACGATATCACACGAGACATGTCATAAAGAAATGAACTAATAGAACCGATGTCAGAAAGATGTAGCTGTCATAATGTCTGATATCACGAGACTTGTCATAGTGTCGTGAAGATATAACGAGATATGTCATAGTTTGTGTCAAACAAAGATCACACGAGACGTGTTGTATGATGAATATATTACACGAGGTATGTCACAATGTGTGACACAAAAAAAGATATCAAATGAGACATGACGTCATAGTGTCATGACAAAATGGACGCCACGAGACGTGTCACAATGTCGATCTGCATACATATATACATACATATGGAAGACAATGAATGATTGAACCAATCCTGTGTACTTGTTTGTGAATGATTTCTAATACATTGCACAAGAGCCAAAAAGCACTAAATCCCTAATTTTGTTTTCCGATTTTACATAATCCATCATTCTCTTTCATATCAGGCATTGCCTATGAATATCCAAAGTCACAAATACATGAAGCCATTATTAATATAACGCGTGGTTTTCTCTCAAAATGGTCGATCATATATGGTCAATGTATTATTTTTTCTACTACACTGCCTTGTTGGACTTCTCTGGTAACTTCTCCGATGATATTGCGGAAAAATCTTTTCACTTTTTGTTGACGAAGTTTACATACATGTGAGTTAACGGAGACACCCCGTACACGTCTATATACATGTACATGCATAGCAAAATAAATATATACTGGCTAGTTAACTCATAGAACAGTTAATCAATCTCCCCCCCCCAAAAAAAAAAAAGGAAAAAAAAAGATTGCACTGTCGATATCAACAATAACTTTTTCATAACTATTTGTAATCTGATGAAAATCTGATGTACAGTAAACGGAACTTGGCCGCGATTTCTCTACTTCTCTATCCTACGTTCTTCTTCGTTTTCTGATTGAACACCTTGTTCCTACATTGATCTGACATAACACAATATACCATACAGGAATTCTGGTCTAAATCTAAAGCGTTCAGTGGATTTACTCAACCAGTGTATTCAGAACGCTCTGGTGGCTCTGTTTTTTTTTTGTTTCAATTCGAACGTCGAGTATTGTATTGTAAGACGCATTCTCGTCGGCTACACCTAAGTACCGGCGAGATTTGTACGTGAATTCCTATGGTATCGTGCACGTGTCAGTTGTAGGTATAAGACACTCACAGACACACACACACAAAAAGAGCGTCAGGTTCACTACATCAGATTTTCATCAGATTGAACTACTTGTTGCTCTCCAATACGTCATGTGATAAGATCATAATCAACCATAAGGGCTTTAATATGCATTGGTTCATTGACACGTGACTCATATGTAAATGTCATGTCTGTCATCACGCGAACTTATTACCTCAAACAATATCTCATTTCTGGACTGAACATACTTCACAGTGTATTCTTTTTCAGGTGACCATAGAGACTGTGAAGTGTTTGCTTTCCATTTCAATGTCTTCATTCGGCACAATTGTTTCCTCTAGAGGTGAGCTAAACGTTACTAGGATACCTAAAGACGGACTCTGTGCCCCTGGGCTCTCATCAATAATCAAAGAGACGTAGTCATCGTCATCTTCTTCTTGAACTGGTAGTGTTCGTTGTAGGTTGTTGCCTTCAGATGCTGAGGCCGAACACATTGATATTAGATTACTACTCGACGTGTTATTGTCATCTAGCAGATTAGATGCAGTAGAAGGGATAGTTCGCATTGAAAGACCACCTGTAGATGATAAGGATGAATCGTTCCTGCCTTGCAATGTCTCTTGGAGTCTCAAGGCTTCTTCATAAGTTGGTGGTATAAGATTAGGTCGGCTTCCTTGCACAGTGGCAAATGAGCCAATTGAGTCTTCTTCCGAGGATGCTACATGCCCATATTTGGGAGGCAATCCTCCTTGGAGCACAGCTGGTGCAGTACTGACACCGTGCATTCCCACAGTACCCTCACGTGAGCGACTTGGACGACGAGCACGGGCCCCAATGAAAGGATAAATAAACGTCGAAGGAGTGAGTGGACTTCCTATAAGAAAAAGGAGAAAAATATCAAAACAGAATAATCCAGAAATCAAAAGAATAAATAACTTACGTACTTTGTACTCGGAAAGTCATATTAACCAAAATTAGAGATGAAAATACCCTACATCAGTATCAAACTCGATTCAACTTAAAAGTGGCCATATTGACGAAAAGTTGCTCTTTATCTTGGAATTTTAATTGATAAATCAATTCTACTACATAGAAAGAACATATATCAAGTCCTTGTTTGTGTTATTGTACGTACAGTAATACATTTCAGACACTTTCTAGCTTTTTGCAATTTAATGCGTTACAAACACGGGACTTTGTACGTTGCTCCACATTGTTTTTTTTTTCAAGTAGGAAAATACAGTAGTCTAAGACTTGCTTTTTAAATAAATACTCCAATATAACTATCAATTTGTCGTCCATATGGACACTTTAAAAAACATTGACAACAAGATACTAAACTTTTCACCCATTGCAGTCTAAAAAGTCAAAGAAATTTAGATTTGGTATTACAAAGTTTTAATATCGAGATGTGTAAAGTTGAGTATTTTCATAATAGGGTCTATGGTATTTTCATAGTTAGGGTCTATGGTATTTTCATAGTAGGGTCTATGGTATTTTCATAGTAGGGTCTATGGTATTTTCAAAATAGGGTCTATGGTATTTTCATAGGAGGGTCTATGGTATTTTCATAGTAGGTGTATGGTATTTTCAAAGTAGGGTCTATGGTATTTTCATAGTAGGGTGGGGTCTATGGTATTTTCATGTTAGGTATATGGTATTTTCAAAGTAGGTGTATGGTATTTTCATAGTAGGATCTATGATATTTTCATAGTAGGGTCTATGGTATTATCATAGTAGGGTCTATATGGTATTTTCATAGTAGGGTCTATATGGTATTTTCATAGTAGGTATATGGTATTTTCAAAGTAGGGTCTATATGGTATTTTCATGGTAGGGTCTATGCTCTTTTCATCGTAGGGTCTATGGTATTTTTTATAGTAGGGGCTATGCCATTTACATAGTAGGGTCTATGGTATTTTTTTATAGTATGCTATTTTCTTTATAAAATTATGGGAGTACTAATTTAGCTTACACACTAATTGAATTGTAAGAATGTAAGAATGTTGCATAATTAACGGGATTACGTCATACATTATACGTTAGGTCGGACTTGATTGATACAAAACTTTACAGGCATCGTTTGTTTACATCCAAATTTGAATGATTTAAAAAAAAAACTACTGACATCTGTTCTATTTACCTCTCCATAATCTCGTTGCACTTCTTGGTCTGGTCAGATGTGGAGGTCCATCAACGTGTATGGCATTCTCGACTTCAGCTTGTCTTGCCCTTGCTTGGCGTTCTGCAACCCACGTGTTCATATATACGAGTATGAAACACATCACGTACAAGAAAAACACCCCACACGCAACAGGGACAAGACTCATTAAGTCATATGCTGGACGAGTGTCTATAAGTTAGAGAATAAAAGTGAACGGTTTGAAACTTTGATATGAGTGCACTATGTCGGAGGGAGGGAGGGGAGAGGTATGGAGGGAGAGAGTTTTTTTTGTGCGTGCGTGCGTGCGTGCGTGCGTGTGTGTGTGTGTGTGTGTGTGTGTGTGTCTGTGCGTCTGTCTGTCTGTCTGTCTGTCTGTCTGTCTTGTCTATTTATGTATATGTGCTTATGCGCATGTTAATATTCGAATACGTCATCGTTCACGTCTCATACAGTTATTTAGAAAACATAATTTACGATTAGCCTGTATATATTCACCTTTTCTCAACTCGCAGAAATCGCCCATAAAGTCAAGCCGACAGAGGCACACCAAGGTTGTTTGGTTGCAGGCACCTCCATTTTGACAAACACCATCACCACAGGTCAAATTCATGGGTACATGCACAGCTGATAAACAATACAAACCAAAGGAATGAATGGGTTGTCTTATAGATACGTTTGTATCAAGTACAAAAAGACACTGGTAATGTAATGGTAAGACGATACAGCAAATCTACAACAATGTATGGCTGCTGCCCGCTTGCTTACTTTCACTGTGTTCTGCAAATAACTACAGGGAACACGTACTCAAATGTTTTTAATACTGGGATTAGCTTCTCTCTGTGTAAGTGATGTACGGGTATTGATTTTGATTTTTTTAAAATTCATAAAGCACCTCTCTGTTTATTACTTGGAAAAAGAGAGTGAACAACATAATTATACTGAATCATTTTTTTGTAAAAAAAATTGCAAAAAAAACCCAATACATGAGACTTGCATCGGAAATCACCGTCACGAATACTTTACCTGGCCAGTTCAATAAATCTGTACAAAATAATTCTAACACTGGCTATCATTATTGAGTTATAGACAAGGACCTGGTCAATGCTGTTTCACATAATATTGTTTTTTCAAGTAGGAAAACAGTATAGTTAAATTATAAATTATAAAAAGGGTCAAATGAAGGTCATATCACTACAACAGTTTCTATGGTACCTGCTCTCACACCTTCTATTTAGATACACGCCAATGGTTCAGAAGACGGACGGATAGAAAAGTGGGCTAATCGATTTCGTGTTAGATCCTTTGTTTTTTTGGCGGAGACAGTCTCTTTCCGTAGTTGACACTCTACATATTCGGAATATTTCTTATTTTCCCCGCAACTTGATAAATGAATGACAAAGTTACAGAATCGGAACACCCCCCCCACCCATTCAATATACATTGTCTAAAATAAGGTGACATCAAAATCACATCACAGAAAAATAAAATGTAACTAGATATTTTCCTTACAAATAAAGCGTACAGACTCTTATAGGATTAATAAGGTCCTGGCATTGAAGCAGTGCTAAACATTTACAAGGAAAAACTCGCACAGATGCGTCATTTGTACGTGATCTACATACTGCCGTGTTTCAGGTCGTAAACTTACACATCACTAACGACTTCATCGTCATGGTAACCGACACTGCATCAGTCGCTGGCTGTCATCCGTAAGACCCAACGTAGTCAGGTATGATTAAGAGCTATATGTATAGGATGATGTTTTGTGTGTAGAAGATGTGCCTCGGGAACATACCAGACATGCTATGAACATGAAAAATATACACACGCTTTAAACAAAACTGATATAATGTAGTAAAATAACTGAGTTAAGTAGTCGTGTGATTGACCTAAATTTGATACGTTTGATCAAAATACAGCACATTGTTCTCGAAATTTGATAACACATTTATATCTGAACACATTTTAGTCTAAACATCGAGCGATATCTCTCATTTTTCATGTCGTCACGTACATCGTATAAGAAACATCGGAATTTACTATACAACAAAGATAGTATACACTGTAGAGGTATGTTGGTCTGGCCAGTTACAAAATGGCGGTCAATTGACTGATGAAATGCTATTGTATTGAACGCAGACTATTGCCTATACAACACACATATGGATCAATGTCTTTCTATTTCAACATCATCATCACTGCACATCACTGACAGTCGATAATAAAGTACAGGTGGGTGGACATGCAATTCTTAGTTCTACCCTAAATCACATCTCTAGTAGAAGACATCCGAATTTCGAGACATTATGTCATCAAAGTCCATCTTCAAAATAACCTTTCGGCATTGCAATTTAGTTAGTTTTGCATTGTTTTGCATGTAATTCCGTGCATTATATCGTCGTTTTACTTGTTAATGACTATCCCAAATGAGTGGTCTTCATAACTTATAACTTTGTGCGAAAATTATGAAAGAAAATATAGGCCTACTCACCTATGGAAACGTGATATCGGAACTAACCTATTCACGACCCTAAAGTGACGACTTCGTACAACATTGTATAGCTTGTATGCAAATAATATGACATCATGTGATTTGTCGTTTTGAGATTACGTGCAGTACAGACATAAATATTCGGTTATGCGTAGGATTTTTTTCGTGTTTCGGTTACCTTTTGAGATAATATTGATTCTAATGTAGCAGGTCCAGATATCAGCAGTTCATACGTATACGTGATCAAATTGAATACTTAGGAGACGGTGACGTAGACCCGGCATATACGTGTAGGGTCTATGCATAGGCAAATGGAAAGGCTTGGCAGGAATTTTTTGACACATGCGTATTTTATCTTGGGTGCTCTCAATTTCTTTTTTATTTGGGGATCAGCAAAAAAATATCTCCTATAAATCACAGAGATTTCACTTTACTTTAATTGTTTTTGTATCATTGAGTAAGAATACATCCAGAAATAACGAATATATTCATGATGTATATCCACATGCAGTAGATCATGTGACCTTTTTCTCACACGAAAAATGTGAAAGTGTTAACACACGCCACCAACTTATACGAAAGTTATCATTTATTTATATAACACATGCTTGTGTTTAATTACAGGGATTGGTTGTGATTAATGCAAAGAAATAAACTTTTCATAAAATGTTGTCCTCTTTCTGTCTTTGAATTGACTGAATAAAGACATCTTGTCTAACCCTTGTCTTTATCTAAATGTAAACATCTAAACTGCCAGATCAGTTACACTGCATATTGGCAGTGCGTCTTAGCTTTAGGGGGATTACCCACAGGTGAAGAGAGCACCTTATTGGTATCGACTGGGTGTTGACTCGGTGAGATAATCCCAGAGAAGTTAAAGACTTGCTGACACTGCACGTACTATAGATGTTTACAATAGATAAGAGATTTACCAAGGTGTCTTTATTCACTTAATACACAAAGTCAAGAGACAGGAAGAGAACAACAGTTTATCAATTTCTGCTTCAATCAATCAATCAATCAATCAATCAATCAATCACATGATTGCTTTACCCTGTGTTTTGATAAGGATTTTGTAACGGAGAAATCATCATCATCATCATCATCGTTATCATCATCGTTATCATCATCATCATCATCATCATCATCATCATCCAACAACAACAACAACAACAACAACAACAACAACAACAACAACCTAATCTAATCACACGTCAGCACCACCACTCCCATCATCGTCGTGACAATAACGACGTCGATAGTACTGACCGGAAACAGCATCATCAACAACAAGAACGACGACAACAACAACAACAACAACAAGTACACAAGTGGCCAGAGAGATTGCGACAATCAAGGATGACACGATTCGCAATAAAGCCCTTGAAAATATTTCTGGCCGACAGCAATCAATGTTTTAATGTTGTCGTCAAATTTGGAGAGTGAATACTATTTATTTATGTTAATCTTTATTTATGTTAATGAACCCTAAAAACCCAACAATTTCTCAAAGTTCAATATTTCTGGTAGTATTCAACTGTACACAGGCAAGGAAATTAGATAAGCAAAGTTTGACAATAGAAAACTGGGAGAGAATTATGTACAGATATATGTTATAGTAATTACGATGTACGAAAAAAATGATTGTACATGGAATTCGATCATGACCCTTTAACGTGAACTTGAATATCCACACAATATCCCATCCCTTGCAACATATATGTAGATCTATGTAGATACTTCATTCGAGTGTGTATTTTTGACATTTTGGATACACCGTGTGTACTTTTCTTCAGGATATAAAAAATGGTTGTAAATGTAATACAAGTGTAGCAAAAGTAACATTGATATGCCCCCCCCCCCCCGATTTCGGCAGTCACACCTAATATATCATCAATAACATGTTGTCAAGAACTCATGTCTAGAAGTCATAAACATACAAAATGTTATGGTTACGACGCTCTTAAACAAAATATAGTGTACAAAAATACAAAATTAAATTCTAAAAAAGTATGTGACCATACACATGAATATATATATATATATATATATATATATATATATATATATATATATATATATATATATATATATATATATATATATATATATAATACATATATACTATACTTATACCATGCACGAGCTATGTAGAACAAACAATATTGAATATATACCATGTCTACGTCACTGGTACTGCTGTATTCGAAATATAAGTCAAAACATTCAAAATTGTCATTACTTTCCGCAATGTTTCTTTGATATTACTGGCGCTGGTATAATTATGTTATTCTCCAATATTTTTCTTCATTCAGCCAGAAAATACTCGTGACCTAAGGCTAGTCACTACTTGTCTAATGATACGTAGTGACAAAGGCCCATTTAATAGGTCACTTGTATTTTCCTTGGCTGAACGAAGAAAAATATTGGGGAATAATATATATATATATATATATATATATATATATATATATATATATATATATATATATATATATATATATATATATATGAAAGACTATAAAACATTCATATTCATATGTATGTATATGTATGTATGTATGTATGTATGTATGTATGTATGTATGTATAATGTGTGTGTGTGTGTGTGTGTGTGTGTGTGTGTGTGTGTGTGTGTGTGTCCCGTCTACGTACACGAGTATGTTGGTGTATGTCATTAATATTGGCAAGAGTTGACATTAATAAGTATTTCTCATCTTAATAACATCAAATAAATCCTGGATTCTAATCCTAGAAGATATGTAAGGTTACAACATTGCTAACATTGGTTTTCTATTTTTGGTTTTGTTTTGATTTTTTTTTAAGGGGGGGGGGGTGAATATAATAAAACTGTTTGTGCATCATTGGTTAGGCCACACAAAATAAACGTCAATTTCATTTCAAAATATTTACAAATAGATATGTCAGAATTTAACATGTATATTTCAATTTATGGGGTCATGAAATCTCAAATGGTTATAATATCTTATTAAAAAGTTCAGATTCTTACGCGATTTTTTGGATATTTTTGTCAAACTATAACAAATAGGGTCAGCAGGGGAGAACTATGTCCGTTATAGTCTGATAAAAACGAAAGCAAAATTGAATGTTGTTGTGTGTGGTATATGACGCACGTTGGTGATAGAGCCTGTACCTTGGGTTATATGGATATACCGTACTGTTATCAAGAAAGTGTAAACACTGAATGAAGTTGAATTGAATTGTCCGGCCACTTGGGGAAAGCTTGCAATCAGACACAATCTGATGTGGTGAAAGCGGCTAGATGTGGGATGGCGGCAACCACCCGGAACAAAACAAATGTCACAAAACGATGGAAATGTATGTAAATAAAGACATATAGCCGCTTTCACCACATCAGATTTTAATCAGATTGATTGATACCATCCATTGGTAACTCAGTTACGCTAACATGTTGCAACAATTGTTTCTTACTTTACTGATAGCTAGCTTTCCGTCGTAGTAGTTTGACGACGTGAACATTTACGAATCAACAATATGCACATAAAAGGAGCCTTCAGTAATTACAAGGGGGGGAGGGGGTTAACTTTTTAACAAATCGGTAATTGGGAAAGGGCTATTTTGTTTTAGAAATTGGAAATTTGGGCCACACTTTACATTGACTCATTTTGTATTAAAATCTAATTTGTGATTTTGGCAGGATCAAACCGCTGCCACTGGTTGCACATCCTACTGGTATTACATCTCACCACTGCCACCATTGTAAAGTAATATCGTAATATCAGTGAAATGCAGTGAATTAACTATTCGTTGTGATGTGAGGAGAGGAGGAGGACTCACAGTAGTAAAGGGGGACAGCATGGCAAGATGTTGGGGATAATGTGGTGGAGTGTGGAGATGTTGACAACCACGGCCCCGTCCTGAGGTTGTTATATGTGCACTCATCTAGTCTTTTGGAGTTCTTGCCTTCAGATGAGCCACTAAGAGCCAAACAGGCATTGATCTATTACAAACACAAAGTCACAGTGGTGGTAAAAGTGGGAAACAACAAATGCCTTTAAAAACTATCAATGTGGTGGGATCTTTATACCAAAGAAAAAATCCTTGGCTCTATATATCTAGTGGGCGTCGAACCCAGGACCTCCTGACTACTTATCTTGAGCTCTAACAACTACGCCACATGGAGGCGGTTAAAAGTACTTTTTCGTTGAAATATTTGAACACGGTAAGGTCATATTTTAGAGAAGAAATTGAGGGAGGGCCATTTTTTAGCACAACGGATTCGGGGAGGGTCACATTTTATGCCACAGACCGGGCTTAATTTCCCCCGCCCCATGCCCACCC
Source organism: Glandiceps talaboti (assembly GCF_964340395.1). NCBI lineage: Eukaryota > Metazoa > Hemichordata > Enteropneusta > Spengelidae > Glandiceps > Glandiceps talaboti. Next base: position 23,418,840 of record NC_135549.1, read on the forward strand.
ACCCATGTACATACTGGAGGTTTCCTTAATTGTATTGTAATCATAGCACCAATGTCTACAGAAAAAACAACAACATAAATCACTTTAACAACAAAACTTCCAAGTATATACAGCTTATTCAAGAAATTTTGTTTTTTAGTCTGTTCCTTATAGTCCAAAGTGAACGTGGTGTCTGTCGCGTGTCGGTCTTCGAGATTTAAGTGTGCTTTGTTCGTTTCGTCCCATCTCAAGACCTGTAAATTATTCAGTCACAATCAAATACAATTTTATCATTACAAAAATATTTCATTAATTTTGCAGTTATTTTGATCTTTGTACGGTGAGAACGTTGCTACATCATCCAATGATCTATCCGAGTGCGAGCCGATGTGTGTATTTCAGATGTGAATGACGTCATTATATAAAGCCCGACATATAGTGTTGGCTTACAAATTATTATTTTAAAAGGCTCATACAAAAAAATAATTGCAATACACCCTGTCAAAGCGCCGTTGTCCTTTGCATCAGTTCTGTTTCGTCATTCAATCTTACGCTGACGTCATCATCCTCCACGATTGCAAGCGGAACGTTGATGGCGTCGTCTTCCTCTTTTATCGATGAACGGCTCCGACACGAGAGATTTTGTCTAACAAAGGCAAGAGCGTCTTCATTGCTCATATCACGCAATGAGAAACCTCGTTCACGAACTCCGTGTGTCTCATCAATATCGTCGCCATCACTCAGGTTATTCTCCTCGTGATGGTATTCAAAAACGCTATCATTTTCATCTGATTCCTCTTCGATTTTGGGTGGGGTTGTCTTGATATGCGCACTGCTGCGAAGTCGTCGTGAATTAAGACGAGAATTGTGTTCATTTTGTTGTTCTGTATTGTCTTCTGCATTGTCTTCACCTGGAATGCTTCGCATAAAAATTCCGGACACCGACGAGTCCCTCCTACCATCTTCGTTATCAAATCCTTTCGCTGCTTCGTCGTATGAGGGCGGTACGAGGAAAAAATCAGCTTCGTGAACTGTAGCGACAGACACTCTTCTGTCAATGTCTTCGTTCGTCACATCGCCATATTTCGGGGGTGCGCTACCCTGTAAAATTGCTGGTGCGGTACTAACTGCTTTCAATCCCGTAATACCTTCTCTTGAATGGCTTATTCGACGACCTGCACTTCTTTCGAAAGGAAGGTACCATGAAGGTCGATAAACTGAGCTTGATGAACCCTCGCGAACTGAAAGATATATAAAATATCAAATGTGTTATTCTATCTACTGTAGAGGACACGACTATATTATAACATCGACAGCAAATACATTCTTACATTTTGACACTGAACAATTAACATTTTACGTGACAGGCGTACGCCACGGCGTAAGGCGTTCACAGTAATAATCGAGCAAAGGTGAGAAACCACAGTCCACATTTAAACTTTGTTTTCCATCTTGTTTGATTGAAAATGACAACCCAATTATGAAACAATCAATACAATGACTCCATCATTTTGGTATGACGACACGGTGTGCCACAGTGGCAGTGCAAAGGTCAAACCGTTTGAGGAAAACAATTACTCTGCATTATCAAATTGAATTTGTCGGGGGCACGAGTTGAAATGCCACCCACCCACCCACCCACCCACTCAGCATCTCTGTGGGGTTAGGAATGCTAGTATATACAATATATATCCAATGATTTCATTCCGATAAAAAAAGTATCTAAGTTTGTTTTCCCTTACTGTGATATTCTAATACACTACACAATAAATGTAATATTGGATTTCTATACTCTAATATGACCCAACACTAAGACCTAATAAAATAATTGCGTGTTTCCGGTAACCCGACCGACCCTAGTTTAAGGCCCCGACCATAAACAATTTTTATAGTTAGAATGGTGAGAATTGACTTCTATTTCCGTGTAAATTTTCTTGCTCAAGTATCTTTGGTCAATTCTTTTTTGAAATCCCATTCCATTCCAAAAATGCTAGTTAATTAAAGTCATACAATATTGTCTGCATATTCGTCTACGTATACTTCCCATATCGTCGTCCGTTACTTCTTTTACATCTCATCAAATGCAAACTATTACAGAAGTATTGTGACCAAAGAGTATCTTATCTTGGAATCGAAGTAATTTCCCAACAACAACAACAACAACAACAACAACAACAACAACAACAACAACAACAACAACAACAACAAAATAATTATAATAATAATAATTTTAAAAAACACGACCTACCCACGGAAACAAACACTTTTTTATTTTTATTTTTGTCTAGCAATTAAACACGTTTGTTGAATTTCGATTAATCGTAGTTGAGGAGACAGGCTATATGAACACATTTTATGGGGGCGTAATTTATGTTGTAGATACAAATATTGTATTCTAATCAATCATCAATCGCTATTGGTAGACAGGTGTTGCATTTTTATCAGCAAAATATAAAAGAGTGTAAGGAAATAAAAACTCCAAATAAGCGAAAACAGACCAAAAGGTGGGAGTGGGGGTGGGGGTGGGGGGATTTATTCCTAAGTACCAGCCTTTATGCTAATAGAAGAAAGAATTTCTTATCTTTTTGTTTAAAAAAATAGTTTAGGGTCGGCGGTCGGTCGGGTAATCGGAAACACACAATTTTTTATTTTATTCTGCCTTCAAGTCACAAATATAGAGTAATTACGGTTTTATTTCTCTCAAGTCAAATAGCTTATATATTCAACTGGTGACAATTTAAAATCGAGAGAATAGTGTATTTTAAAATTGCAATATAAAGATATATAGTAGACAGACATGTACAAATGAATAATTCATGCAATTTAAAATCCATTAATTGCAGCTTGACGTTCCTATGGGATTTCTAATGGTTATTAAATAGTATGTTATATGAACAAACACAAAATCCCCTCGTCAATAAAAGCTACCTATTACCACAAAAATGTAATAAAATCATTCACAAACGTCGTTCCTTTTGAAGCACAAATACAGCCTAATTATAATCTCTACAGAAAGAAGTACGATTATGTATTCTTGTGAATATATAGAATTTTGGAGGTCTCCAATAGAAGATCAAATATTTTCCTTCGTCCCGTCAACGAAAATACGAGTCGCACAAGGGGGCATTAAGAAGCCCCTTAGGTCACTAGTATTTACCACCTAAAAGCAGACGAATTATGGAAAATAGTATATCTTACTTGATATAAAGTATGAAAATTAACAATTTTAATTATTTATCATTTATCATTAACTAATAACGTAGACACCTGTTGCAATGACGTAGTACGACAAGAAAATAAACCCGTGTTCATTTATTTTCTGTTCGAATATGTATAATTTGGCGAGTGCTTGGTAGAATAGTTATGATTACCTGAGGCAGTTTCGACATCATCGGCAACATGATTACTGTTGACGTGAGGAGGCCTGCGCATGCGTGGAGGACCATCAACCTGGATGGCATTTCTGATTTCGTTAGCATCGTCTCTGGCTTCCTTCACTCTTTTGATGTTGATGTACAAGATGAGGAAACAAATAATAAACATAACAACGACAGCAAAAGACGCCGACACGATCATTGATCGCTTGTCTTTTTCTTTATCCAACGACGCATTCCACCAATCTGGAAAGAAAGACAAAACATGTTTAATTTTCTTTCTTTTGAAATTAAAGCCAATGTGACCACGTACACGAAACATACCTGCCACTAAATGTGTACCTTTTTAAAACAGACTTTAAATATACTTGGATATGAGTAATTGATCATCATACACATTCTGGCAGTCCATCTTATTGGAGTTATATAAACGTAATAAGCTAACAACACGGACTATTAAATTTGTTCGCTAAAATTACAACCTTTCACATACAGTTGATATAATATTACAGTGATATTGTGTAATGTGACATTTTTAAAATGGTGATTGGGCCGTTGCTGTCCAAAGGATTGGCTGTATTTCCTCAACTGGCGATCGATCTTTTCTTTTCCAATGATTACTGTCCCGGTGGGCACTGTTATTTAGAATATTCAGTTATAATATCTGTTTTCAGAGATTTGCATGGATCACCCCCCCCCCCTCCCATGATACCATTGGAAAGACATTTTCTCCTACTTCACACATGAAAATACAAATTTGTAGGGAAGCCATTTAATACTGTAAAGTGTGCGTAAATACTTTAACCACACCATGCAAAGTACATACTGGGGTTGATTAGTAACAATCAATAACTTGTCACTCTATTCACTTGTTCGTCTTGCATGCACTAAGACCTCGGGTCTGTGCTCCGAAAGTTGCCGAACAAAAACCGAAGGGCGAGACGAGTACGTGAGGCTCACAACGTATACACGGCCTCGATTGCACACCTTCAAGGTGCATGCAAAATGACGCGACATTCGGTCCCTTGTAATAACATGAAGACAGAGCGAAGGTCAGGCAGCTCGACTCTTCACGTCTATGCGGGTCTAACTTAAACAGTGCCCGTTTATTTTCATTGTGTTATTTTCATCACTTTTATGTGTTTTACTGGTTCATCTAAATGACATGAATCTCATCAAAGGGTATGAATCTGACCTGTTAACTTTACGATTTTAAACGAGAAGGTTCATTACTTTACCGAAAGTATTTGCCTTGTATACACTCTGACTACACGGCGTTTTGATAACCTTAGGAATTCTGAGATCAAAGTCGAACATTTCACCACAGACAGTGTCTGTGGTTTCATTTATGACAGAGTGGAAGGTTCGCTCGACCTTGTTTCTATTTTCATATAATCCACAGGTGTGGATTACAAGCATATACATACATTATACGTACACGCTTTATAACATATGTGGACATCTCAAATTAACCTATTGCAACTCTCAACAAGCACTCTTTATTTTACAGTAAAAGTCAACCAAGCTTGAAACGTTTGCCTATATATTACAACGCTGCCACGCACTATATTATTGTATTGGACAGGTGTTGAAGGTGGCCAATCATGCAAGAAGAGTAGAGTAACCTTTATACTACTGACACACAGACATGATAACAGACAATGAAACGTCATGTCAGGGTTAAATATGCTATTATTGTACCAAGGACAGGTTTGACATTGTTGGTTTTATGATGCTGAACTGTAATTAGGGAGCGGTCAGTTTCTTCAGCCGGGGGGGGGGGGCGGTGGATTTGTAGGGAGTCACCCTGTTTTCGAAATTGGCAGTAGGGGGGGGGTCATGCTGTTTTGAAAAATTGTGGATGGGGGGGGGGGGGTCATTGTGTTTTGTATTGTGATGGGAGAAAAAAATCCTTTTCTACAATGGCATATAGTCTTGTCTGAAATGTGGTACATATAAATATTTGATCTTGTCCCTGTTTTTTACACAAACTCTTTAATATTACTTATTAGTTCAAACATAACTATACATATACAAACACATGTATTACCTGGCTGGTTACAGAACATATCATGTAAATGCTTGACTGTTTCCAGTCTCAAGGTCTTCCTGCTACCTCTTACTCTCAAGATGCTATCAAACTATATCTCAAAAGTATCATGTTTTAGAATTAAGTGAGGGGGGGGGGGTCAGCCTGTTTTGGGTTTTACAGATAGGGGGGTCAGTGACTTTTTGTAGGCCCGATTTAAGAATCCACCAGCCCCCCCCCCCCCGCTGGAGAAACTGACCGGTCCCTTAACGTTACAACTGCAATACAAACAATATATAATTTTATTAAGAGTTGACATTCAGACGATAAAGTGCTTTCAACTAAGAAAAAAGTCACTAATACGGATGAATAATTCATCAACCAACCACCCAAACATGAACCCACCAAGTCACCAACCAACCGAGCAACCCATCCATTACATATGTTTTATGTCCAGTAAGAACTTCAAGTTAAATGACGATCATTAGCGCGGCATAAGAAATTGGTTGGCCATGGGGTGCGACCAGCCATTGAGAGAAGCGGTGTATCATTTTTCACCTAATTCGGTCGAAAGTAGAAAGCGTTTGTAAACTGCAATATATTTCAAAATTTGGAACTTGGCTGTGATGAAACAAACATTCCCGTAGTCTTTCAGGTAGCAACGTTGCAAGAATGTCAAACGTATCTAGTAAACTTGACATTTCAGAACGTACGGTAGCCATGTGAATTTTGATGTTGAGTGGGGTCAATTTTTCTCGTAAATAAAGTATGTATCCGGAATCAAGGGCACTCCGCATCGTACATTATTTAAATAAGTATTAACAACATGCGTTTGACTATAATAATAGATTGTAGTAAAATACACAAAATTAGACAATTTCATGTAGGCTCCCTGGTGGACATCCTATATTATATGTTTCAATGAGCCCCGAGGTTCAAAAAACAGTAATATCCACTCCAGCATTGATAAATGTGACATGTCTACTAGGAATACATTGACATGTAGGAAATAACATGTCCTCATATGGTGTCAAGCGACTGACTTCCGAATTGATGCCACTTCAACGATTGCTATGATTTGAATGCAATTTTACGACATTACGAGTATGATTATGACATGTCGAGATATGTTATTGTTCGGCTATTAAAGGTAACACATACTGTAATCTACAGGTTAAAACGACAAAACAAAGCACAAATTACTATATTTATGAGTTTAGTATTCACATAAAACCCATATGGTATTATTCACACTAACCTTCCGATCATCATTCACTTACCGTCGACTTTCTGGCACTGATCACCAAAATACGGTCGAATACATAAACATTCGCCCGTTTCCACGCAAATTCCATCGTGTTGGCAACCGCCATCGGTCTTGCAATTATAAAAAATCGGCGTTCTCAAATGTACAGCTGTAATTTGAAAGAAGATATATACAGCATTTGTAGGTTATTTGATGGCGTCGTACTCCCACAAGCCGCCGTCTGTATGCCCTTGTTACCTAGGCGCCATTGTGATGAAGATGAGTAATTCCGAAGACAAATTTCAAAGACGAAATAAGATTCAATTGAAAACAATTTTAAAGCTATCATCAAGTGAAGGGGAAGAAGAGAGAGAGTGTATGAATTCATGTATATTTTCTACGCCTGGTTCAATTGCCATTACTACAATCGAAAGTATCGAATATACTGGTATTCTAGGCAACATACACATGTCATAGTGTTCCATTTAATTAACTTCTGATCATGTCTGCGTTTGACATAGTTATCAAGAGACGTCAAGTTCTCTCAGAAACCAATCTATAGTAATAAGTGGTCTAACCACTTAGCGTAAATGATACAGCGACTGAGATTACAATATTTCGTTTAATAGCTGAGTGTGTGTCTTTATCTGTTTTCTAAACTTGACTGGAAAATGTAATCGAGACGATCTGAAATCAAAATAATGGTTTTATTTGTCTACATGTGATTGAATTGCTAATATGAACAAAAAAGTTATATTAGGAACGATGGAGAATTAATGACATCTCTACAGATCGTCGTAATACAGGTGCTATTATTTGCATCATCCAAGCTAAATTATCTAGCATCCCGCAGTACCTCGGTAAATACTGGGAATGATCTATCAATGCAACGCCGTAAACATATGAATTTATTCAAGTTTCCCCAAGGTGGTCAAATAACTCATCCATCGCCTATAGCAACATATGCTAAGCAATGAAATGAAGACATACCAAGCTAGTCGCAATTCTGAGTGAATGTTGATCATGAAGTGTTTATTATTTTATATGTTAAACAAGGTCGACTTTGGTGTGTGTGTTTTTAATTTACCTTGCAATTGTTTCATCTGGGACTATTTCTAAAACGGCAATGGAATTCAAGAACTATGCCTTGAAATTAACATATGTGTGCTTGGTACAAATATGTATCCAAGGCAGCTTTACTGCCAATCCCAAGAGAAAAGTTTCAGCAAGTTAAGGTTTCGATATGATTAGCACACCTCGATCACATGTAACATAATATTATTGTCCCAGATGAATGTGTGTGTGTGTGTGTGTGTGTGTGTGTGTGTGTGTGTGTGTGTGTGTGTGTGTGTGTATATATATAAATAAATAAATAAATATATATATATATATATATATGTATATATATATATATATATATATATATATATATATATATATATATATATATATATATATATATATATATATTATATGTATACTCAAAATGCAAGAAATCTGGATATACACACATACACATATATATTACGTATTACAGTAACGTGTATAGGTAGGTAGGTAGGTAGGTAGGGTGGGTGGGTGGGTTGGTGTGTGGGTGGATAGGTAGGTGTGTGTGTGTGTGTGTGTGTGTTGGGGGGGGGGGTGCTGGCGCGCGTGTGTATGTCCAAATTTCATGCATTAAATCACGTACATGTATATGTAGAAAGCCTGGACTCTTATATCTCAGAATATATATTTTTTTAGAGATGAGTACTCGCTGACATCAAAGCACGGTGACGCCAATAATAATGGATGTCATTAATGTAATAGTTTACACCAATTTCAAAATGTACATATGTCCTAAAAATAGTGTTTGATTATTGTAATGAAATATTCGCTTCTGTGTTTGTATTGATGCTGGTTCGAATGCCGGGAAGTATAGATAATGACGGCAGCTTTTACTGTCTACAGGTGACTGGAGAACCTTACCTATTTGGAGCAATCTTTTTTTTACAGTGACCGACCCCTAAACTTCCAATCACTGACCTTGAAATGCTCTTGGATTGACGTTGAAATTTACTTTAAAGGCACGAGACAAGTTGAATTAATTATGGGTTCGATTTATCTTTGCATGACGACTCACATCTGAATTTCAATTTGAATTGATATCTTTTTATGATTTCAACCGTTACTGATAACAGCAACACCGACAGACTTGTGGAGTCAGGGTGATAGCCAGAGTAATATCTTCATGCTCATTATGTGGATATTGCTACCTGCGGGGTAATAAAACTCTTTCTGTATAATTGCTAAGGTTTGTTGTCCATGCTGTGGTTTCGACTTTCGAGTTCTTTTCAATTACTGCTGAATTTGATTTGATTCAATGATTGGTTATGGTTTATACTTTACAATCTGATGAATTATGTTAATTTAACTTCCAAGCCTTCAACGTACGAGTAACATACTCTGTCATGTAACTTTAACAAAACAAAACACACAAACAACAACAACAACAACAACAACAACAACAACAACAACAACATCAACAACAGCATTATGATAAATATATGCATAAAAATACATTACATTTGATCTTCCTCCTACCATCTTTCCCTTAATAGTCCGCAGCAGCAGACGTGTTTGAACGAGTTACCCTAATCTGCATTTCTACAATGACCCATTTTTTTCTTTCAAACTTGGATCAAGGGTACCGCGCGGGCTTATATGCACGTCACTTTGGGTTTGTGATCATGTTGTATTTAGCCAAATGTTATAGGCAATCCTATTTGTACAAGGTGTTACATGCAGTGAAAGTGACTATTGATGTCATTGCATTCTATACCCATCATGCATTGCTGTGCAATAGAACAAATTCAATTGTTTACAAATTTCTCAATATACGGGTGTGCGTGGACAATCGCTATTCTATCAGTGATCATGTGTTTGCTTCAAAGTCAGTCACCAATCATGTCATTACATTCTATTCCCCACCATGCATTGTTGCACAATACAACAGAGTCAATATATTGTTTACAAATTGTATCAGTGAGAATAGTTATTCCATTTCAACATAGGGTGTGGACAATCAACATTCTACCACATTCTATCCCTATAATACACTTTGCTTCACAATAGAACAGAGTTGGTAAGTATATATTATAATCAATATGTACCTTGTTTCCGTTTCTTAACTATGCATGTACAGTTATCCACCCATTTACACTTCTTGCAAACACATCTCACCTTTTGTAGATGTAACATGGATACTGGGATGTATGGCTTCTACGAAGACTTGTTAAACACATCTAGTCATAAGCAAAAGAATTATCATTCTTAATTTGTACTCAAAGAAACGACTAACCTCGTTCGCAATGGTTTCCTTGGAATCCTGGGGTACAGATGCATGCCTGGACATCGCGGTCACATAATCCCCCATGTTTGCATCCTCCACATATGTCAATTTCCTGTTGGCCAGCTTTGACCTCATCAGTGACATTAACCGCTGAAAGATTGAAGAAAACATTTATTATATAATTGTGGCAGATCGTTACTCTTTACTACTTTATGGCTCTTTCTTTTAATTGCACAATTTATTTTTTCTGTAATTATCGTTTTGTTGTCTTTCGCCTGTATGTTACCTTCGGATCATTGTTAGCGATTTTATTGTTACTGTGTGTTTATTGGTGCCGTGTATTTTACTGTTTTTTTGTGTGTACATTTTAATATCTCTCTGTGTATTTAAGTTTCCTGAGTTAATACTCAAACTGTGAATTTTTACGATATGTATGCCTATCATGTGACATTTATCGCCATCACATTGCTGAAACACTACTTCAAAGTAACCTGGGAGGGGTTATGATCGCGTCAGTGTACACCGTTGCATTTCTACGTTATCAAATACAGTCTCAGCTATCAACGCGTGACGTCACGATGTCACGTCAACGGATCGCTATGTGAAAGACGAAACTAATGCAACTGTATAAAAGAGTGGTAGGTGTAACACTGTTAGTCGGTCAACTGCTACTATCTCTTTACACTCGAGTCGAAGACATGGAAGTCTGAGAGTTGTGATTTGGAATAGTTCTTTCAATGTGCTTTGAAAATGAAGGAGAATTGCGGTATTGTTATATTTAAAGAGTGCACACAAATAGAAATGTTTCCTCTCATAACAAGAATCGAAACGTGATGAATATTAGGGGCGAGATCAATAGTTCAATGTAGTTATCAAACCCCCGCCCCTTTTCCTTAATTGGCCAAATTTAATTGTTTCCGACAGCAAAATTAATTTCAGATCAGTATGTTATGTAGTGCTTATGAACACAAAAAGTCAGAATGTGGTGAAGAAAGAAATAGTTATTGACATTTTAATGTATTTAGCAGTGCCATGCATGAACTATAGCGATTTTTTTCCATTTCTCAATTTGAAGAAATATTCATATTTACGTGTACAATACAGATTTCATTAAAAGTGAGATCGATTTTGTAGGATGAGAACTAAAATGGTTCAAACCTACCACTCTAAGCTTAAAGAATTAGTAGTTTAGAATCCTACACAGTATTATTGATGTCCCTACGGGTCTTTACAGACATAGACTGAAACAGTCATACATTCGTTATATCATGTACATACTCCACGAATCATGCTTGTAATGTACGGTTAAAGGCCAGGGGTCGACAAAAAAGCGACGAATCTTTAGCCACAAAACACATCAATTAATGACTGGTAATATCGTAAGCGTGGAGGCAACCACGAAACTATCACTACATACACACATAAATGATAAATGAATTCTATAAATACACTTGGAAACGTTTCTGTAATCTGCCGACTAACTTAAGCTGTATCGAATGTACTTGGTGTGACTTTTCCATGGTCTGTGGATATGATACTTACAGAGAGATGTTGCTGTGAGTGGGTCAATAACTCATGGCAAGCTTAGGGCATTGCATCATGTCCGGGCTATTAGTACTTTGCAAAACGAAAACTCACGACTTACGGAATATATTCATATTGAGCTCAACATCAAAGGAAAGGGGATACCTTGTCGTAGGTCTAATACATAGTATATTATCCTTCTGTGTTACTATATCACTCTATACAACTTGTGGATACATATTTATAAACAAATTGGCCAATTAATTAAATTGGTAATTACGAATACTTGTCAAGGAAACCATTGATTCAGTTAATAATATATGATTGGATTATCATTCATTTACTACTTTTTACCTAAGTATTGCAATTAGAAAGAAACTTCCACGTATTGACGATAAAATTGACACAAATTTCATATAACCCGACATGTCGACATGACAGGATTTTTAATAACAACCTGAACTCAATATATTAGAGGAATAAAAAGCTTGCTGAAGCAGATAAATTTATATCTTAATAAATTTACGCGCCGAGTACATGCATAAGGCAGTCGTTTGTAAACCGAGCTCACAAATCAGTTGCGAGCTGTTTTGGAGATCTTACATTCCTTTAACATTCGAGTACCGATTCTTAAACTGTATGATATATTCAAAGCTAACCACCGCACTGATGCCATGGCAACAACCTCGAAAGATAGACTACGACTGTGAAGAAAAGATATCGTATGTGCATTTCAGAATGTCGCAGGTGGCCTATGTACATTTCAGGTAGATTTATATCAGGAAGTAATGAGCTGAGCCGATTTGTCAAGTCATCCATTTCAAAAACAAGACCTGTAATACATGTATATACCTGGTTAACAATTACAATATAAGGGACGATCGCACAATGTCACACCAGTTCAATAAGCGAACTTCGTTCTTTGGGGGTGGGGGTGGGGGTGGGGGGTGTCTGGGGTCAATGCGATTGCTGAACCTCATTTTCACACTTCTATTAAACCAATTTCGAAATCTTTCACGCTTTCAATGATAAAGGCTTCTATATTTACTAGCGAGATGCTGATAAGTTGATAAAAATGTATTAGTAATGTGAGATACAGTGGTGGCCATGGGTTTCCGGTAGTAGTTTGATGTGTTTACCATGTCTCAGTAAACATGTTCATAAGGTTGGACCTTCATGTTCACCATCATCTTTTTTACACAGTTTACATGGTTTATATCGTATATAAACGTGTGATGCCACGCTTGTGACCGTTTGTTTGGGGGGGGGGGGGGGGGTTGTCCTAAACGAACGATGTTCGTTTATTGAGATTGTGCGACATTGTGCGACCGTCCGTCCCTAAGGACGACGTCTCTACTTTCAAGAGATGAACTGTCCAGTATTCATGATTGCAAAGTACAACTGCGGGCATCAGACCGTTGACCAACAGAACCTGTTACAAACAGAACACTTTTATGGCCTCTTTGCATGTACATGAATTGTCAGGAGGACTTCACATTTATTAGTGAACGTGAACTATGTAAAGTGGCCATACAACTGTTCTTCTCAAATGATGAAATGTAACAATTGTCTCTCTGTTTCCCAACATGCTGTGCCAAGAGTTATTGACCCAATTAATGTTTATTTTCCTGTGTGTAACAGGTTCCGTTTGTTAATGGTCTGATGTCAGTGATTGTAGATGAAAACAGATCCTTGGAAAGAGACATGGGCAAACTTGAGACGCTATTTTCATCTAGTATATTAATATTAATTAATCGATTCATAATTCAGTTTAACGGTAATTAGGTTGATCTAAGTCGTCTTCATATAGCATTGACAAGTTTATGCATCCAGATTTTTTCTATGACCCTGATGTCACCACCAATTTTTGACGGCATCCAAAAAATGACGTCATTGATGACGTAATTTATTTGGTTTGTCAAGCTGCAATGCTCCACAGAGATCTTACAGCTTAGTTACCAGTGATGACTAAACATCCTCCAGTCAATACAATAACATGTTATTCTTCAGTTAAAAACACACATAACAAACACACACGCAAATCTTCCGATCTGACCCAAGCCCGGCCGTTATTAATTCTTTACTTACCTGATGTTTGGTGGATGATCACTGCCGATAGCAAAGATATGTAAACCATCAACGGTAAAGGAAAACTGAGCTTCATGTCGGATATAATGTGTATATCAGTGTCTTCATTACTTTAGCTGGAATTACAAAATGTATACCAAGAATTAAAACAAGATAAAACATACGCGGACAAGCTTATCTTTGTTTGAGCAATGCATATTACGAATTACTTAGTGAGAACTTGAGAAGCTTAACGAGATATGAATTGTTGATTGCGAGATAACATACCTTAAAAGAGTCGAAAACATCACACGTACCTGCATGCAAATGTGAATATTGGCATATGTTTATAGCATTTATGTTAATTCATAAATCGCTGGCGATTCGTACATGTAGAAATAATACGAACGTTGCATGCCATCTTTCGTGTTCACAACAACTACTCATCGTGGGTTAGCCTAATGATGACTTTGATTTATGGAATAACAAAACGTTTTATAAACCCTTAAGTGTTACTTGGGAGGTTCAGGAATACGATGTATTATCTCGATGACACAAATACACGAGTAGAACATCCATCGTGGTCCATGTATATGTGCAGACGGTTGCGTCAAAAGCCCTGTATCGCTTTCTTATTTATAGGCCGTCATTCGAGATTTAGTCTGCAGAACTTATACGATATCCGTAACATGTTCCCATGTAATCATACATGTCGCGGTTTTAATACAACGTTCAACTGATTGGCGACAGACTCCATATATGCTCAAGATATGGATAGTTAGCTCTACTTACAAGTGGAATGTAATATTGTATGAGTTGATCTGCAGAGTATTATATCCTTAGGATATCAGTTCCTTGTCTAGCAACTTGCCAATTCTAATTTCAATTTGCCTGCTACAGTTTGTAATATTAACGTCAGATTTTAATTTACAACTTGAAAATTGAGATAAGTTGAAGTCTTTGAACTGGATTCGTACGCCGCGCCTCACATACTTTTAGACGTGTCAATATATGTGGAATGCTTCGTATCGTACGTTTACAATGATTCGATGATAGCCTATTTGTACACACCAAAAACGATTAATATTTACATGTAGAACGGAGAAAGAGGAAGGCGAGCGATAAAATAGTGCGTTGTGGAATCAATTTACAGAGTATGGATGGATACGTGGACAGTCAGTCAGTGGACGAACAGAGCACCGCCGACTTGCAATCTGTGATCTTTCGCAGCAGATGTAATCAATATACATATAAAATCCCTTTATACTGTCATCGTTACAACGATGGAATGCTTTCTCCGTGTATTCCGTCAATACATAATCCACTTTTCTTGCAATGCTAGTATCACACCAATCCACAGTTTTGAATGAATTCATAGTCAGAATACTAATGTTTGATGATACAGTCGACATGTGATAAAGGGCTTCTTATTTATCTCAGTCTGTTATTTCATTTGTTGGGAAAATTGTTAATAAGTCATACCATTGGCAACAACAAAATAGCAACGACACTAAAACTAGATTCTATATGGATACAAAACTTTCATCGTTTTCAACATTTTTACGAAATTGAGATATCAAATCCTTTCCATACCATACCAGAGAGAATTCCAACAACATTTACGATTTCGAGCTTCTTAAACACACAGCATGACAAGCAGCGACATAGTTCCGATGGGGTGGTGATCTCTTGACTCGCCAACAATCCATTTGATCACCATCCACGACCGAGAAGTGACATGGGAGCTGTTATGGCTTATCTTACTGAAGATGGAAGACGACAATACAAGATTTCCTTCGAGACCAACCAATCTGATTTCATCTTTTCATTATAATCAATAAATGTTTTATTGCGGCTTAACTTCTCCTTCACTGTACGTTACGTTTAGTAGACCAAACTAAATCAATATAGACAAGGTTCATTGCTTACCAACAGATCTAGTTCAAACGTTCGGAAAAGGTCAGACCCAGTGCAGTGTAGACATGTGATTTGTACTGAAATGGTATCGTTTGCGAGGTTGAAGAGGGTTGTCTTTTCAACATAAAAAGTGGCAATTGAATTATCACACCCACACAGCCACCACAACCTATACACAATACTATGGCTCGTGTGAAGAAACTTTAGTCTCACATATCTTATCCCAGTTACATAGTACATGTGTGTATATATCGCAGTAAGGTTAGCTGTAATTGAAGAAAATACACGAGCCCAGGATTTTGCACATAATCAGAATAAGTCCTTCCTAAAGTATCAGTGAATGAAGTGAAAGAATGATTCCTAATACTAGTTCAGAAGGATAACACCAACAGGTCTTCTCTTTTCGAAGACAAAGTATAGTATAGCAGAGTAGCTAGATATAGTAGAGTAGAGTACAGTAGAGTACAGTACAGTACAGTACAATAAAAATCATATATACGGAATAATACACATCTGCCCAGCCCCTTCGGACTTTTAAGTCACCCACCTCCAAAAAACAAAAACAAAAACAAAAACACCTATAAACTTACATACAATATAAACATAGAAGAAAAACACATCTGTGGTATTTATCTAAACAAAATGTTTTTCCTTCTCTCAAAACCATTATACAAATACATAACTATACGACGTGAGCATCATCATACGTTAAGGAAATGAGATTTTTCCTCAATATTTATATTCTTAAAATCAGAAAACGTGTCAAAAACTCTATTTACATCTGTGAACATAGTAATTCTGAGGTCGTCATAAAAACGAACGTTTCATGACAAAGTGTTTTTCGTCTTCAATTCCAATTCCAATTTCATTATAGAACATTCATATTCTATTTTCTAAAGTTTCATTTCTGAAACGTCCAGTTTCCACTCGGAATGGTAAAATCCCAAGTCTAATTTGTGCAAGGTATGAGAGGTGCATGCAACCTAGATATGTTCATTTGTACATATGGTTCGACTTTATGGTGATGTTTAAATGTTATAATATGTTCGTAAGTTTGCTTTCTCTATAACCTTTTGATCCAATTTCCCTCTCGTATAGTTAGCTAGTAATTTGATCCTACAGTCTGCTATATTACATGGTACCATATCAGTAAATTTATTGTCGCTGCCTAATTGATCGAGAGTAGCTCTTATTTCTGATGACATACATTATGTATTGTGTTGTTAAACGGTGTCTGAAATATAGGCCTAAAATTTACTAGTACAATTTACTAAGTACACACAGCAATGTCTACTCATAAAGTGATTAAATTACACTACAGGAGAAAATGGGTATACAAGTCAAAATACAATACATTGATATAATATAAGACTGGGTCAGTCTGGTTAGACAACCTTTCGCTGACAATCTGGATGTTGACATATTTCCATACATTTCATCGAGACACCAATAGTGTAACACTATTGGTGTCTCGATGAAATGTATGGAAATATAGGAATAAATAAATAAATAAATAAATAAATAAATAAATAAGTAAATAAACTGAAAAATATCATCCATTGTACCACAGCAGTCACGGTGACCACATGTAATCCCCCCCCCTCAACCATCCAAAAACAGATAACACAACACCCCCCCTCAAAAAAAAGGAAAAAAAAGTGAATATATATTTAACTACACAGAAAATCTGATAGACATGTCCAGTTTGGTCTATTACTAGATCAAATATGGTGATAGTACTATAGTGTGATGGAGGGTCTATGGCCCGGGGTGGGGTGGGGTACTTCCTTCTATTGGGTATACCTATATGTGCCGCCCTTTGGGGTGGGGTTTTCGCCCTTTGGTCTAAAATGGTAGTCTTTTTTTAGATAACGAGTCTAAAATTTGCACAGTTTTCTATTTTGTTTGGCCTAATTCGCTAGTTGACATTTTCATATCGACAATTATGTATTTTGTTCTAAAATGGAGTCTTCTAAAAACTTGAATGGTCTAAAATGGGGTATTGGCTTTTGGTCAAAATGGGATCTGGGGTTGGCAGCATTGGCCGCACATCCCTACCTGACCTGGCCAGTGGTACCTCCAGGGTCTATGGGTTGGGTTAGCAAATAGTGCAATAAAAAGCCAAACATGTACATGGATAATGCATCATAATGCATGTTCCGACCCAAAATATTAATAATAATAACATGACCCCAGGAACATGACACGCCAAATCCTATCAAAAAAAGAATGTCCCTGTAACTGGAACCATTTTCTTTTCCAGAAATATTTTATTTTCGACCTAATTATACTGTTGCACTTACTGAGGCATGTTTTATCGCCCAGTTATCAAACTGTTATCCAGCAAGTGAAAAGATGGCCGGAAGCGAGACTCAACCAGGGACACACCGAACAGTATACATAGTATACCAAGCTAGGCCAGACTAGATGTCCACCAACCCTACTACACTTTGAACTTCTTCCGCTTTGTAAATTGTAGTGGAAAACCGACCTGACGCACGCTCAAGTTTACCTCGTCGCCATGGAAATGTAGCCGAACATGATAAAGGCATCCTGGAACCTGCGACTTTGTACTACCAAACTGCGCCGCGTCAGGCTGCGGCTGGTGTTCATCGACCCGGTTACAAAACCATACCTGCACTTTACAAACTGACAGTGTGTTGACAAAGGAGTAAACAGAGTAAATACATCGCCTACCTTATTTACGACTGCCTATAGGCTATAGTGCTACATACACTCAAAACATCAAGCCAGTGCAAACACACATAGTGTCAACCGTGACAATATAGGTAGACGGCTAATTCGGCTAATCAGAAGGACTGAACCTTTCCATAATGAAGGTTTGGTGAATTTATCAAAGGGCAAAATGTTAACAAAATAATTAGTTCGAGCTACTTGTGCTTCCAAGCCAACACTAGTTTGTGGGTCAAAGGTTAAAAGTCTACTCTTTATACTCCTAGCGAGCGAATTTATATTAGATTTACAGAGAACATAAATGTTTTAAATAAGGTTTTATCAATTATTAAGAGCGAATCATAACATTGTGGTGAACACAAGGGAGTCGATTATAAAAATGTATAACTTTGTTGCCTAATAAATAGTTGAATATGTGGTATAAATACTAAATGTGCCACACTGTACTATGATCAACACACAAACACGGTGTTCTTATCACTACACGGCATCGCGATAATTAGGTATCATCACGTACCACTGTTGCTATCATAAAACGTGTATCGAAGGCTAACAACGATGTGTTTTTTTCGTACAAGAAACAGCCCCGTTATTAAACCACTGGCTTTCTTTTATTCATGTATTATTTTTACTTGCATATTATGTACCTGAAACGTGTTACAGCAGTGATCCTTATCCGAGTGAAAGTTACCATATTTTGGTAACTAAAATTTGATACGTTATATTAGTGATAGAAAACACTCCGACCAGACATATCAGTATGCCATTATTATGATCAACACATTTATGATATTGACATCAAACAAAACAGTCACGTGACATCGCAATGTACCAATGTTAGTAAAAACACTTTGACAAGAATCATTACTGAGGTAAAATGAGATGAATCGACCAACTCTTCCAATTAAAAGGTCAAGGTTGAAATAGCTATAAAATGTACCATTTCAAATGTCGTATTATTCAAATCTGATATTTATTCACACCAAGCAAATTTTCACCCCAAGGCAACGTTAGTATTATGTTGATGATTTCAGGAGGCGGAAATATTGATGACAGCGTCAACACAGATGTGATAGAATAATTGGATAATTCATCATCACATCAGGGTATATGGCAATTTTTTTTTATGTTTATGATAACTGTGTGTCACCATCTGCTTGGGCTCAAAAAGAATATTTCATCTGCAGTGTAAAAGTATCTATAACAGCATTATCGACCTCACCACAATACTGGATTGCCAGAATCTCATCTCTACTCCTGTAGGTCATATATAGCCACTTTGCACAGACACTCGTGATGGTGAAGTAAAATGAAAATTTATGGTCCTACGGAGTTGTGCTAAGTAGCAATAAACAACGAATTATTATACGGTCATCAGATGACTGTAGATTCAGTGAAAGATTGGTCGTCGCATTTGCTTAGCTGTATTAAACCAGAACCACTCGCTAATGAATAAACCTCGCTAATTCTAAACTTTGGATTATATTAGTGAGTGGTTACACGGTCGCAAACACTTGAACGACGACGAGGCTAGGGCAGGCGTGCAGCGTACATGTTGTAGCTCATCTACTCGTTACTAGTATCTACGACGAGATATACGAGCTGAGATAGAGTGAGCTCGTTTTCAGTTTTATGAAATACTTGACAGGCAGATGAACAATGATTGATCATGACACTACATTTACTTGATGGATGCAAGACATATATTGAAAGGTCTCTGGTTAGCCATCCTTCCAACTTGGAGTTTTATCACGTGCCTGGCATCTTCAATCCAAACATAACTGGTTTTTTTCTCTCTCAGCAAAAAAATGTTATTTACTTTTTTAAAAAATCATATCAAACATTACGAAACTTAGCACCACGATGTGCGAGGCCACATACGAATTATTGCTGGAATGTGATAACACATTCAACCAACACTCCAAATTAATTTCAAAATGTGTTTGAAGTTCTGTATAACAGGATATTTGTCATCATGTTTGTACACCCATTCATTTTAACGAGAAGTGCTGACCACATATAGTACACATACACACACGCGGGAACACAGATTTGCTGGGCTTAGTTGGAATCAATCAGATTGAACTATTAGCATCTTTGTCACGCCATATGCATACACTCTCAATTTAATCAATCAGTTACATGATAGCGAATAGTCGAATTACGTGACACACGGAATCCCATCCACACATTTCATTATCACGATTGAATGCAGAAATTGCAGAGATCACCGGCGTAATTGAACGATTGCTAAATTGTCAACGCTTGCAGTATAACTTATTAGTAGTGTATGCTGTGGGGGTTAAAGAGAATCGTCACATTGACGACGCCATGACGCGTCGACGTGACTAAACTATTCATACGTGGGGATGGCCATGGCGGTGGGTCTGTCGTCATTACGTAATTATTGTCATCGACTTGTTCGCAAGTTTCTGATATGGACGTACACAGAAGTAATTCTCCGTTTTTTGATCGATGACGTTAATGTGATTCCCGTATGTCTAATACCAGATTAGTAATATATATATATATATATATATATATATATATATATATATATATATATATATATATATATATATATATATATATATATATATATATATATATATATATATATATATATATATATATATATATATATATAGTGCTCTATACCGCAGTGGCAGAGCGTAATAGTTTTGGTAGTACTGGAACTCTTTCTTGGTTGTAACTCGGAGTTTCACGCATAGTGCGATCATCAGACACCGAGTTATATATATATATATATATATATATTTGGTACATTACGATTCAACCAACACTCCAAATTAATTTCAAAAAGTGCAACACTCCAAATTAATTTCAAAAAGTGTTTGAAGTTCTGTATAACAGGATATTTGTCATCATGTTTGTGGTGATGAAGGTTGATCATTGCATGATATGAAACACTACGGGTGAACAGTTAAGAGGAAACTTAATGTCTTTTTTCGAAATGGATCGGTGGGTTGGCATTTTATCATCATAATTAAAATTGAATGAACTTCCAATCCTTAGTTTTCGTTAAATATAGACAAGTTTTCCATCTGGGAAATACTACATAGCTCGAGTAGGCCATTGTGGATTTGAAGTTCCTATATGACTATATATTATTATATACTTGCTGGGTATACACGCTGTCTCAAATGTTTAGTAAATCAGTCACATAGTAATTGTATATTGTAAATTAAAGTACGTGCATTACGAGATGACATTTCCGCTTTTCTAGATTCTAGAAATCTTGCCATTTGGGTAAATCTATATTTTTTTTATTTACCTCATCAGTCTGCAAATCATTAACCTACCATTCAAAAACTTCGCTATGCGAAATCAGGTCTTTGTGTTTTAAAAAAGTTTAATCCAGTACATTGAATGTGCTACGATATGTATGTTAGGGTTGTGCAATATTTCCAGGAAACCAAGCAGTATGGCGTATGTTACATGTAGCCTAGATACACTTATTTGTGAAATGTGATAAAATATTAATTTCCGTTTTGACGAAGATACTTTGGGATCCTGGCATAATTATGAAAAGGGTTATGCAGGATACAAATACGTACACGAAATACTAGTACATTCAGGCAAACATCGAAGGAAAAGATAACTATTGGATGTTTTTTTTTACCGTTTGAAGTTTTCCATAGTAATCAATCCATTCCCTGACATCAGGGAGCTCGGAGAAGGATCGTGATATGCCCGCCAAAACTTATATCTAGTTAATCTCAAGAGTGCTCTCAGACCATGTCACTATCAGTCGCGGAGTAAATTAAAGTACGTGCATTACCACTATGATATTTCCGCTCGAATCTCTAGATTCTAAGAACATCGCATGTCGGTAAAACTAGTAATAAGGCCTGTGTTGACCTACAATATATAACAACAGTCGTTTAACTATTAACCTAGACTTAGAGTTCTAAATCTACCATATACGATCGAAGCCTTTTTTTTTCGAATTTTTATTTCTTTTTACCTCTCTACTTTTTCTTCGTTTATCCGTTATCTTTGTAATAATATATTATGAGTATACTATAGCATTTATTTACAGACAGAATGGACTTTTAACACTTCCGGGAAACCAAGCCTCGGAACATGACGTATGTGTAGGTACATACGCCTATTTCGGAAATACGGTAAGTAACGCGGTTTTCCGCTTGCCAAAGATACGGCGTGGGGATCTTATTGGTTGGCAAAAGGGCTATGCGTGGTGTACATGTACGGAATAAATTCAGGCAAACTGAATCGAACTGAATTTATGTCATAAGAATATGCTATTCAGGCAAACATAAGAAAAGAAGATATTTTTTTTAATGTGTTTTACGTTTTGAAGTTCTACATACAATCACGCGCTTAGTTAATTTATTCACTACTTAGAAAATGTCTTCTATCAATACATGGAATACACATGAGTGACTCCTGTTACGTGAGTTATGTATGTCTGGGTGTCAAATGTATAAATTCCTACATTAGAATTAATTGAAGTTTTGGCATGTCAATATTGCAGTCTTTAGGAAGACAACTATATAAGAACAGCAAATATACCTAAAACAAACATGAAGGCGACTACGTGTGTTTTGTCTCGCTTCTCGATGTAGTTGTTAGGGAGGGTCCGACAACATTATACCCCTGGTACATGTACTTCTTGCAATTCTGTAGCTCATATCAAACACGTGGAAGGGATTTAGACTATACAAATTTGCAGACATTGGAACATGATGGATGTACGGAGAGAGAGAGAGAGAGAGAGAGAGAGAGAGAGAGAGAGAGAGAGAGAGAGAGAGAGAGAGAGAGAGAGAGAGAGAGAGAGAGAGAGAGAGAGAGAGAGAGAGAGAGAGAGAGAGAGAGAGAGAGAGAGAGAGAGAGAGAGAGAGAGAGAGAGAGAGAGAGAGAGAGAGAGAGAGAGAGAGAGAGAGAGAGAGAGAGAGAGAGAGAGAGAGAGAGTGAGTGTGTGTGTGTGTCATTGGCAAAATGACCAACAACTCTGCTGTTCCCATAAAAGTCGAATGAATGAGTTTCATTGTTGAGAACCATTACTAGACGTCCAAGTTAGTAGTAAACACACAATACTACACGTATGCTGTAAATTGACATCGTGGACGCTGATGTATTGTCTGGTATCGGGCACAGCATGTCAACAAGTGTCACGTGTTACATGTTATTTCACACCGAAGTTTTGACAGATACAATCCATACATACATGCAGGCAATTTGTGAAGATAACAAATGGCGTCGTGTTATACGAAATAGAACGTCTATGCGTCGTGGCAGGTCCCTGTTCGTGTTCGAACAAATTGTAAATTATTACGATCGTGTATGTGAGTAGATGTCTCACAATAAATCAAGGTTACGACAAGCCATATAAACAATTATCGTGCTAACGCTCTCCATAGACGGTGTCTACTTGATTTGTTTACATGTATTATACTTTAATCCTGACTTATATCAGACACAAGGTACACTCGACCCGTACACATATGTAAACTAAACACGCCCCTCCTTCATCGTGGAATGATGACGTCATAAGTCAAAATATAGATTCTATAAAGCCGTGATGATTCCGGCGGGTAGATAATCCTAAATGTAGAACGATATCTAAAGATTCAGACAGTGTCTATTTTATTACTGAGCTGTCGAAGGGTGGACAAAAACCAACGGGTCGGTTTGAAACATGATAGACTAAACGTACACGCGGATTAAATTTCATAAGAATGCACCCACGAATTAACGGCGGATATCCTTCATCATCTTAAGAAAACATTGACACTACATAAGTAACCATTGGCTAAATGCGTTTTTATAAGAACTTGACATGGTGTTCACATACTTCCACACAAACAAACAAACAAACATAAACAAATAACAACAAAACACACATACACACGTAAACAAAATACAAATACGATAATTAATGAGAAAATCAGGAACCTAGTACACCAAACAAACAAGCAAAAGCGACCTGTAACTTAAAATGTGTCGCAAATATATATAAAAAAGTAAACATGCAATAAAACTATATAAATATGGAGAAGCATATATTAATGTTTGATGTAGACTATATAATTAGCAAAGAAGTGGCATGTGACGTTAGAGCAATCGTGAACATTATAGTGTATGCCCAATACGGGCCGTTTCATTCATTTGTTAGGGAAAACATGCCAGTGTGAGTTCAAGGCGAGTCCAACTGAATGGGCGATACATCCACATGCCAAGGATGGCTATAGAGTGGACTGATTGTACACCTTTACTGCACACGTCACATTTTCGTCATTTTGTCTAATGACTCTAAAGCGCTAAGGAGTGTAACAGTTAGATTAGGGGGTTGTTGCAGGTTAAGCCTCCCTAACGTAAACTCGATTTGAACCATCAGTCACAAATGGCCACTGTTCTGCCTCCTCCATGAATTGCACGTATTCAATCATAGACCTCGTTGGTGGAGGGTATATGATTCAATAGACCACAGTCTCAGAACTATGTGTAGGCGCATTGATGTTTCTTCGGCCTATACAATTCACGTGGGTCGAACAAATTACATGTTGCAGTAAAACGCAGCAAACATGTACTACAGTACTACTTTCAAGTTTCTGTATGTCAGATGTATCGACAATAGAATCTGATCTACGTGTCACGGGTACGTACGTACACAAAGGACACATTACGAGATCCGTTTTAATTACTCAAGGTGTAACAACGACATTGTAAACAATGTTGTACAGTGGTGACCCCTATCGACCGTGTGGCTTCTCTGAAGTACGACAAGCAGACGCGACTACAGACGGAGGGGAAGACTACATGCATGCCATCCCTGGATCGGCAGCGCCCATTTATAAGCCCCAGTCATCTCTTCTCGACACTTGGCGACAGATATGCACCAATTCCTTCAGCACAGATTCTTGAACCTCGTCGAGTGTTTGAAGGTGACTAAATAAATGTGGGAGTCAAGTTACATTGCTAGAGTACAAGTATCAACCTACCTCGGTCCGAGTCTTTACGAAACTGTACGTATCTTTGGATAACGTTTCAACGGTCTTCCGATTCCGTTTACTTCGCGGTAGTCAAGATGAAAATCACGTTATACATACGAACAACTCGAAAACACAAAAAATAGTCACAATATAACGATACGAGCGTCACGACACCACGTTATGTACACTAAGACTAACTACAACTCTGACAATGAGTTAAAGCGCATGCGTAGTAGTCCAAAGGCTCCAGTTTGACCTTCCGAGGTCTAATTAGTTATAAAGCCTCAGAGGTCACTGTCCCCTCCGATTACAATGGGGGATTATGTAACTGTAAACAAGACCGATTGGCTGTCGCGGGTAACTTTATAGTGCACTGTAAACTGAAATAAAACGTTGTTCTAAATATATGGCTATAATTATATTTGTTGAATTATATTAGTTATTGATGGAATCATATATTATTAAAATTTATTTCTTATTAATTTTGCTCACATTCAATAGTGACAACAACACTCGACATTGTGAATAACACATTGGGTCTTGTGGATGTTATTACAAAAACTAAATGTGTGTATGTCGCCTTTTTAAAAAATAAAACCGCAATGATAGGAAACAGTAAAAACTAATAAAGCTGCAAGCCTTATTAAACGAAGGGAAAAAACAATTTCTCTCTCTCTAGAGAGAAATAAAATAAGCTTTTGATGTGCAGCTCGGGCTGCTGTGATCAAGGTATATTAGAATGTCACGCAGCAATGGTCCATCAATAATGATTAATGAAGCCCTCGGGTAGCGAGTACAATGTGAGTTTACACGTTACCTTACTTAATTAAGTCGATATGTAAGATTAGCGGTTAGACAGGTAACGATATTGAGCGATAATGTACACCTGTGACACTAACATTGAATGCACGTCATATATATAGTGGAGCGTTCTACGTTCAAACCTGTACGTATACATTAGATATTGTAAATCCCAGCACCGTGCCGCGGTCCAACGCTATAAATCGTTTATTAGCCCTTTTGTGGTAATGTGACTCACGTGGAATCACATGCGTTCCATAAGCGCAAATTTTCTAATGTGCTGACTCGCGAGTGTTATGTTTTACTGGGAGAAAAATGTGTACAGCGATTACATATCACGTACAAGTTCAAGTTGAAGCAATGTAAAGAGTTGTCGACAACTGTCGTATTACAGCATACAACATGTATATCGTTATTACCGTCCCATTGTATGTTTTCACATGATGCCTCCCGCCATTTACATTATTTATTTATTTATTTATTTATTTATTTATTTATTTATTTATTCATTCATTTTATTGCATCCCTTTTGTATCAGGGGCTCACTAAGCATCGTTAGGAGCAGCACTTACTGAAAATTAAAATACACACACTACTAAAAAATTAGAGAAGATATGACTAGTATAATCACATAATTATTACATTGTTGAAAATAACATTTCACGTTTCCCTTTGATTTAGAACCGATGTTGCAGTACGCACAGCGTTGACGTTTAATATAAATTCGTCACGGTTAACACGTTGAATTGAGTCTCGAGTTTACTCTACATGACTGTTTAAATGTGGGAATGCTATGATAATCAACTGCATACTGTATACGTAATACATGTACCGCAAAACAAACTGACTGTTATATATTCATTAAAGACATCACGTTTTTAAAAAAAAATTACTTATGCACATATTTTCATAACTGTTGCTGTTAATTTTGAAGTATTTACATGTAGTTAGGGAGCCCTTAGCAGTTACAGGGGGGGGGGGGATTCAAACCCGGTCTGTGGTGTGAAATGTGACCCTCCCCCAGTCCATAATTATTTGATTTGACAAACATTTGTTCTGGGAGAGACATACTTTACAGATAGGAATTAATGAGGAGAAGAAAAGTAAAGTTTTAAAACATGACCCACCCCTCTGTTTACATATTTTTCAAAGACATGGTAAAATGCTGTCGAATATGAAAAGGGACACGAGTCTTAGAATCAATGTTACTGTTGTCACCACATTGGTAATTTTAAAGACGTAAGGATAAATAAAAAAGTAGCGTGTTTCCGATAACTTTAAGCCACCGACCCTAACTATTTTTTTTTTTACATCATCATCATGGAAAAATGTACGACAATTTACTTATATTTCCCCGTAGATGTTCTTGCCAGAGTATTTTTGGTTACTTTAAAAAAAACTCACATTCGAATTCCAGAGAGAAACGGTGTCATGTCAGCATATAACAGCTAGCACAGTCTGCATATTATGTTTGTCTATTTCTGAATCACATGATTGTCTTCATTTATTTATTTTACACCTCATCAACTGTTACAGAAATATTGTGACCAACGAGCATCTTGTTTTGGGGTCGAAGTAATTAATAAAAATAAAATGTTAAATAAAATAGAATCCCAACCTACCTACCGTAATTTCTGAAGTCATGTTATCGGAAACAAAACTTTTATTTAACTATACTACGAGCACCGCAGTGCACACTGCATTGTTACCATGGATGTAATTGGCAGAGCTCGAGCTGAAGGCCTGAACTCCAAAAGCCTAGACAGGCGCGCTACTCACATTGTCTGGACCGATCGGTCAACACCCTCGGCTCACTTCACCACAATATCGATCCCCAATATCTTACCACACCTTTCCCTTAATTTCATGTGAGATCCACTCCTCTTCTCAACTGAGTCGTGTTTGCAGTGGCACAGCACTGCTCACTGACATGGCGCCCTCTATAGTCGGATAGATTTTCGTAATAGAATAGAATAGAATTCCGTAATGCTCTCGTCACACCAACATGAACACAGTTAGAATTAACCAACTTTGACTAAAAATATAATACTCAGGAAAATAATAAAACTGATAATTATCGAAAATATTTCGTGCCAGGACGATGAACCTTCATTCAATTCCAAGCATCAAACAAAGTCGTCACCTTGTGTAAACCTTGATATTTCCGAGTTCTTTCATTGATTAGTTCAATTAAAAATAAGACAGGGACAAATAAGGAAGACAAAATGGTTTTTGTTTTATATCCAGGGAAACGTGAGCAGGTGGGAATAATTGACCCAAATAGTGATTTCTTGTCGAGAGAATGATGATTTCATCCACAGCCCATCATGAGGCGCTCGAAAAATTATCTTTTTAATTGTGATTCCGATAGCATGGCCTCATGATCAGAAAATAGGGTTGGTAGGTCCGGAAATTATTTCATTTTATCTTTTTAATTGTTTGAATGTTCACAACTGGTACATCGCCTACCACATGAGGACGCTGGCAAAGCCTGCACCCCACGCTAAATATAATCGTATATACGAGGTAGTAGTTCTATCATACTGGGGAACCTTACAAATACCACCATTCTTACTAAACATTCGGTTATTAGATAGATACTTTTATTATAAGATAGAATATTGATACACATCGTGTAAAGTTTCCCTATAACTGATGTAGATTTAATCAAATCATTAACACAGTATTAAAAGTCCCCATAAGATGTAAAAATGACAGTAAGACCCAGTTTTAGTAAAAGCACAGGGGCTTGGAATTGGCCTTATTTGTTTACATATATTTGTTTACAAATATTTACTTTTTTGCATAAAAAATATATTTTCCTCACAAGATACCATGTAATGAAGTAATGATTTGGAAAAACTTCTGTTGTGTTTTTCCTCCCCCTCAACCGATGATCCTTCCTCGACCCCTCTTCCCATGAAGAAGGTCTTTTGTCATGATAAGAGGGAACCAGGAAGGGTCACTGGTTGAGGGCGCTCAGTAGAACTTATAACAAATTAATAAGGTAGTCATGGTAATAAAATATATGACATGTAGTTCCTTCTTGATCTTCCGATCAAGTTTTTGGCGAAGAAAATATCGTTCATATTATTGTGTATTCTTGCGGTTTGTTTGCGGTTCATTTGTTGCACAGCAACGTGACTATGACGCTGTTACTAACACAACATCAGGCAACATTGCTCCTTAAAAACAAATAAGTTGGATTAGAAGATAGTATATATGCGCAAGCTCAGACATGGTAGCTGTGTAATTACAGTCACAGGATCACAGCCAACCTAAAACTTGGATTGTAATGAGAAGTTTATGTTGTATTGTGTTTGTTAGGCTCATCTTGTATTCTGTAATATGTTAATTGCTAAGTACGCCTGCATAATATATGTTATAGAGGTAGGCCTACTACCACATCATAAAAGTCCTGCTTATTGACGTCGCATGGACGTATAATGCCACCGTGAAAACCAAGTGTCACGCGTCAGTAACATGGTGATATGTGTACACGTAATCGTACATAAAGACAAAGTTAGCCATAATAGTACTTTCTTGTAATGTTACCTCGTAAACAACCTGTACATTGATAGTAGCTTTGCGAAATGTGTCCTACGTAAGTTCTTCATGGTACTACATAAGACATACAAAGGTGACACTAGTATTACGAACAGTTGCATCTTGGATATCGTATGATGCATGCTGGCTGTGTAGCAAACAAATATGTCAACGTTTTGGCGAATTCGTAACTGTTTGCCTTTAGTGGACGGTCATTTTTAACTGACTTGCAGGTGTTAAACATCATGGATTTTCTCAAACTGTCCTCAGGCCCTTCCCCCCAACCCAATGACCAAAGTAAAAGTGGTACCCACCCAGAAAAGACCACACTTTCCGATTTAACCCTCACATGTGTAAATATTTGACAATTATAGCTTAGAAGGAAAGGCATGCCATATTAAATATGTTCTTACATTCCATCTAATTCCTAATTTCAGGTAAATACGTATATTTAGCAAGATGTTGAAGTGGACTGTCATGTTGTTGTTTTTTATTGCCCTCTCCATTGGTAAGTAGCAGTCCTAGTTGTTCCATGAAATTCCATTGGTAAGTACAATTGTTAGCACTGCCCTCTGATCAGTACATAGTGGTGCTGGCTATCCTGTCTCCATCAGTATCCATGCAAGTCATCCTATTTATAAATATCAATGATAATTATATTTTAGTAGCAGTGCGCTTTTTACTGACCATCAGTATATGTCAGAGCCGGCTGCCCTTTTGTTGGTGAGTATCAGTGCTGGCTGCCCCTTTCGGTAGTGAGTATCAGTGCTAGCTGCCCTCTTATTAGTGAGTATCGGTGCAGGCAGCCCTTTTATTGGGGAGTACAGTGCTGGCTGCCCTGTGTATACTTATTTTGAGTGTCAGAGCTGGCTGCACTTTCCATCCATAAGGAAGGAAGGAAGGGAGTAAGTAAGGAAGCAAGCAAGCAAGCAAGTACGTACTATTTCTGGTTCCCATTTCTATTTGTAAATGTCAGTTATGGTAGTTGCCCGGCGTTTAATTGGTAAGACTTAAAATGCCAGTGTTGGTACCCCGGTGATGATCAATCGTCCCTATTTAAAATCATCCTAATTAAACTCGTCCCTTCAATTTACAATTGTATAATGTTCAACTCATCCCAATTTTAATCCGTTCCACTGCAGCCCTGTGACAGGCCTTCCCATTGCACATGTTGTCTGTCAGCTAGTACTTGGTGCGCTGTCCTATTGCTGCAAGTATAAATACTGGTCGTACTAGGGGCAAGTATATCAGGGATAGGGAATGTGTATTTTAGAGAGATTGTGTTAGAGGGGTTGGATTAAAAATGTGATAATGTATTGACTCTACGTCCCCTTTGTACATGATCATAAACAGCGCCATCTATCACCGCGTGAACAAGACTAAAAGTTTGCACTCAGTCGAAAGCTGTCATTTTATCAAATAATGCTGTGTGCATTGGTTACAATTTTAGTACTCACGAGAATGTTACACATTGCTTTTAGTAAATTATAATATTGAGTGATATACAAATATTTCTCTCACTTTGATTACTCGCAGACAATGCTGTATCAATACAATGTTACTCCTGTACTAATTTTGTTGGAACCGAATTCGGTGGAGAATGTATAAAGCCAGACTCTACTACCGATACAGTGGCTAATTGTGCCACCTCTTGTAAGGTAATTCTTTTAAATACTAGTAAATTTACCTCCCACAAACGTGGGGCGGGCGGGGCGGGGGTTGGGGGTGGGGGGAGGGAGGAGATAGACATGTCTCCCTGTTTCTTATCGGTATCCTAAATCGAATTATAAGAAATTCAGTATGTAAGCTTATAAATATTCTTTACAGTTATTGCTATCATTGCTAAATGATTAGATTTTGATTAAAAATGCATATTTTCAAATTAGCTTAATTTACATAATTGTGAATATGGTAGTATGATGCATTTGTGCTTTTCACTATTTGTTCTGCTTCATTTTTGCCTTAGGCCTAAAATAAATTGTGTGGTTTCGATTACGCTCAATTTTAGAATAGGTGGGGGATGGGGTAGGTAGATTTCTTTTCGGGGGGGGGGGGTTCATATGTGAGTATCTAGTTCAGTTACTATACTATACTATACTATACTATGCTTTCCGTTGTTTTCCATTTGGTCTCTGTGTTATTGGTTTCTTCCCATGGCCCATCAGATGTACAGCCATTACAGATTGGAAGAACAGTTTAATGTTGTCTTTTCAAGTTGATGTCAGTTCCCGCATCCATTGCTTCTCGCGAGACTTCACAATTTTCGTGATTTTA
Organism: Glandiceps talaboti; assembly: GCF_964340395.1. Lineage (NCBI taxonomy): Eukaryota > Metazoa > Hemichordata > Enteropneusta > Spengelidae > Glandiceps > Glandiceps talaboti. The sequence goes on from NC_135549.1 coordinate 23,450,599, forward strand.
GCATTTTATTCTCGAATACGTTAAAAATGTTTAGGGTCGGCAGTGAAAAACTAGGTGGCGTAAAATGTCGATGGGAGTGCTTATGTTGTATTTCTTCATTTTTACTTTAAAGCTAACGCTAGCGTTATCATCCATAAGTGATATACCAGATGGTGATGACGCTGCGTTTTACTCTTGTTACGACGCTGAATTGGGCGGCTGCAATGTTAACCCGTGTTCAGCGGTAAACTTTAGACTCGCCCGGTTAGCAATCAGAGAGGTACCGATTTCACGAAACAGTGCTCTGTAAAAGAAGAAACTCACAAAGACACAAATATTACTTTTGTGTTGAATGACTTATACGATTTGCAGCATGGGGAACTATTTGCTTCAGCTCCAGTCAATTACAGTTAATTATCAAAGTTCTTTCGAGTAATTTCAGCTCAGCTCACAATTTCTCAATCCCCCACCTATTCTAAAATTGAGCGTAATCGAAACCACACAATTTATTTTAGGCCTAAGGCAAAAATGAAGCAGAACAAATAGTGAAAAGCACAAATGCATCATACTACCATATTCACAATTATGTAAATTAAGCTAATTTGAAAATATGCATTTTTAATCAAAATCTAATCATTTAGCAATGATAGCAATAACTGTAAAGAATATTTATAAGCTTACATACTGAATTTCTTATAATTCGATTTAGGATACCGATAAGAAACAGGGAGACATGTCTATCTCCTCCCTCCCCCCACCCCCAACCCCCGCCCCACCCGCCCCACGTTTGTGGGAGGTAAATTTACTAGTATTTAAAAGAATTACCTTACAAGAGGTGGCACAATTAGCCACTGTATCGGTAGTAGAGTCTGGCTTTATACATTCTCCACCGAATTCGGTTCCAACAAAATTAGTACAGGAGTAACATTGTATTGATACAGCATTGTCTGCGAGTAATCAAAGTGAGAGAAATATTTGTATATCACTCAATATTATAATTTACTAAAAGCAATGTGTAACATTCTCGTGAGTACTAAAATTGTAACCAATGCACACAGCATTATTTGATAAAATGACAGCTTTCGACTGAGTGCAAACTTTTAGTCTTGTTCACGCGGTGATAGATGGCGCTGTTTATGATCATGTACAAAGGAGACGTAGAGTCAATACATTATCACATTTTTAATCCAACCCCTCTAACACAATCTCTCTAAAATACACATTCCCTATCCCTGATATACTTGCCCCTAGTACGACCAGTATTTATACTTGCAGCAATAGGACAGCGCACCAAGTACTAGCTGACAGACAACATGTGCAATGGGAAGGCCTGTCACAGGGCTGCAGTGGAACGGATTAAAATTGGGATGAGTTGTGAACATTATACAATTGTAAATTGAAGGGACGAGTTTAATTAGGATGATTTTAAATAGGGACGATTGATCATCACCGGGGTACCAACACTGGCATTTTAAGTCTTACCAATTAAACGCCGGGCAACTACCATAACTGACATTTACAAATAGAAATGGGAACCAGAAATAGTACGTACTTGCTTGCTTGCTTGCTTCCTTACTTACTCCCTTCCTTCCTTCCTTATGGATGGAAAGTGCAGCCAGCTCTGACACTCAAAATAAGTATACACAGGGCAGCCAGCACTGTACTCCCCAATAAAAGGGCTGCCTGCACCGATACTCACTAATAAGAGGGCAGCTAGCACTGATACTCACTACCGAAAGGGGCAGCCAGCACTGATACTCACCAACAAAAGGGCAGCCGGCTCTGACATATACTGATGGTCAGTAAAAAGCGCACTGCTACTAAAATATAATTATCATTGATATTTATAAATAGGATGACTTGCATGGATACTGATGGAGACAGGATAGCCAGCACCACTATGTACTGATCAGAGGGCAGTGCTAACAATTGTACTTACCAATGGAATTTCATGGAACAACTAGGACTGCTACTTACCAATGGAGAGGGCAATAAAAAACAACAACATGACAGTCCACTTCAACATCTTGCTAAATATACGTATTTACCTGAAATTAGGAATTAGATGGAATGTAAGAACATATTTAATATGGCATGCCTTTCCTTCTAAGCTATAATTGTCAAATATTTACACATGTGAGGGTTAAATCGGAAAGTGTGGTCTTTTCTGGGTGGGTACCACTTTTACTTTGGTCATTGGGTTGGGGGGAAGGGCCTGAGGACAGTTTGAGAAAATCCATGATGTTTAACACCTGCAAGTCAGTTAAAAATGACCGTCCACTAAAGGCAAACAGTTACGAATTCGCCAAAACGTTGACATATTTGTTTGCTACACAGCCAGCATGCATCATACGATATCCAAGATGCAACTGTTCGTAATACTAGTGTCACCTTTAATTTGTATGTCTTTTGTAGTACCATAAAGAATTTAAGCAGGACCTACTTCGCAAAGCTACTATCAATGTACAGGTTGTTTACGAGGTAACATTACAAGAACGTACTATCATGGCTAACTTTGTCTTTATGTATGATTACGTGTACATATATCACCATGTTACTGACGCGTGACACTTGGTTTTCGCGTTGGCATTATACGTCCATGCTACGTCAATAAGCAGGACTTTTATGATGTGGTAGTAAGCCTACCTCTATAACATATAATATGCAGGCGTACTTAGCAATTACCATATTACAGAATACAAGATGAGCCTAACAAACATAATACAACATAAACTTCTCATTACAATCCAAGTTTTAGGTTGGCTGTGATCCTGTGACTGTAATTACACAGTTACCATGTCTGAGCTTGCGCATATATACTATCTTCTAATCCAACTTATTTGTTTTTAAGGAGCAATGTTGCCTGATGTTGTGTTAGTAACAGCGTCATAGTCACGTTGCTGTGCAACAAATGAACCGCAAACAAACCGCAAGAATACACAATAATATGAACGATATTTTCTTCGCCAAAATCTTGATCGGAAGATCAAGAAGGAACTACATGTCATATATTTTATTTGTATGGAAAGTACAATCTATATGTAGTACTGTAACAGTGTAAATGAGCAATGTTGCCTGTTTTGTTGTCAGTAACAGCGTCATAGTCACGTTGCTATGCAACAAACAAACTGTAAACAAATCATGCATTACGGAGTCGGAATGAAATACGATGATCGCGAATCAAGGAACCAAAAGTAGTTATGAAAGTAAGTCTTTTTAAGAGCAACACTGAATTCATGGATGAAACTGACTCTCCTGTTTCATAACTTTGAACAGTTCAAACGCAACTAAACAACCATTTTCGAGGTAAACATGTCTCCATTTGTCTGTTTACAACCCCCCCCCCCCCGGAGACCTACCAGTAAATATATGATACATCTACAGCAAGTTATTCGTAGAGGGTTCGAACTTTTATAACGATTTTTGGGAATGTTTAATAGCTGTATATAACGACAGTGACCGTAACGTTGCGCGCTTTGACCAATACTTTGACTTATGACCAGCACGGTAATTTGCTATACGTTGGTGACTGTGTTTTCTCTTCGAGTATACGTTTGAAGTGGTTGTGTAATGTGTTGACGTGACATGGCAGTGTTGTATTGTATGTATCGACGTGTGTCTTGAAACTAGTAATGAATTACTCTATTTTGACGGTCAAGAACAAGTCCATGAACCTTCATTTATGAGCAGGACTCAGTTTTGATAGGATTACTTGATTGTGTTGATGTTAGGTCTGTTGATACAAAATATCTCTATAGTTACGACAGTGTCTGTTAGCGCTACAGCGAACTAAACGTGGGATAAGCAAAATATTTCCCCAAAAGTATCTTGTAGTTGATAATAAAATTCAACTCACCTTTCCAAGTACTGAAATAAACCTAAATTATTCGTAGCCAGTAGGAGTTCACTTTACCGGTTTGTTAGCCTGACTACAGGTGTCACAAAATAGTCTGTCTTTTATACTCTTACCAGTCTTTCAAATAACCACATCGATCATTTGTCGTTGGTATTTTGAACAATACGGGGGGCTTATTATATATGCGTGTCAGTGCAGTAAGGTCATATGTGCCTATACAATTCATAGCAGATACGACCCAACCTTACTGCACTGAAACGACAATATCTTTGAGAGGACTGACATGCTAAAAAAAAACAAAAGAAAACTGGCATGTGATGACGTAAATCTACAAGTTACCGTCACCGATACCACTCAGGTGGGGGTGGGGGTGGGGGTATAGCTATTACCTTTGTTATTTCATTGGAATACAAAGTATACAAATGTTCATGGAGTTCTTCTTTTCGAATTCATGTCTTTCAGGCAATGGAGTATAGATTATCTATGCTTGGAAAGAATGCATTTTGGACTATTGGTATATAGATATGCAAGTTTGTATAACGAAGGCCATATTTACGTATTTCTTAAAAAACAACAGAACAAAAAATATGGGTTTTACTTTAAGAAATGTATCCCCATCATTTCATAAAAAAAGGGAGAGAATGTTTTGTAGTGTACCTGCCTCCCACATTATGAATGAATCATTCTCGGATATGTCGGTACAAAAATCAGACATAGGGCCTGGGGTGTCAAATGTTCATGTGTTACCTATTCAAAACCTTCATGAACCAGTATATAAGCAGGTGAGACAAAAGGTGTAGTCTCTTCCCCTGGCCACTAACCAAGAAGTCGGAGTTGTCTTAGCGAGACAGTCATATATATCAGAAACTGGAAGCAGTTACCCTGCCACTGGAGCCAACATTGTAGTTACACGCATCTGTTTTGTGAAGTCCACAGTACAGCCTAAGTAATGCATAAAATGGACAGGTAGGCATTATACCTAATTGGGTTCCATGACACGTTAGTTCAATTGGCGGCCCCAACTGTTCTTTGTTCAGTTCAGTTCAGTTCAGTTCAGTTCATTTCGGTTCACGGAACTAGTAATCCTAATTGGATTCTAAACATCCCTCTGTTCTGTAGCATAACATGAGTCAATAGCATTTGTTAAAAGCATTTGTTGACACTGCACTGTCCGGTAGCTTGTTCGATTTACTCTACATGTAAAGAAGTGTTTACAGATGTCGCGTCGCGCATATGGTTTCTGGAGTTTATTTGAGTGTCCTCTTGTTGAGTGATATTCTGCAGTCTGAAAGCGTAGCTTGCATTGGTCAATATTGTTGATAAGTTTATATACTTGGATCATGTCACCTCTACATATTCTCTGACTCAGTGTTGTCAACTGTAACGGTCTCAATCTTTCTTCATACGTGAGGTTCATCATACCGACTACCATCTTTGTAGCTCGTCTTTGTACTTTCTTTAATTGTGAAATTGTTAATGGAATAATAAAGTTTGGATTCATTTTTGCTTTGGAAGATACGGTCTGAGGCAAGGGGCGTCTATCTGCTCCCTGACTGGGCCACTTCTAAACGATCCAGGTTAACCATGAACATTGTGTGTAGTCTGAGCTAATTCCCTAAAAGTCCAAGTCTATCCCGGAGTGAGAGAGACTAACATTGGAGGAGGGTTATGTTAACAGTAGAGGTCATCCCTCTAATTTGTTACAAAATGTCTCTCTGTAGTGACCATGCCCTGAATGGAAAATTCCAGTTGAGGTCGAACAAACTGTTTATAAAGCCTTCACTGTGAAGGACCTTTTAATCAATCCAAGTGTTCGGTTTGCCTTTTTTGCTGATTCAGCACATTGAACGGATGGTTTCAGTGACTCGTGTACAATGATTCCTATGTCCTTTTCATTTGGTACTGTTGTGAGTATAGATCCCTCCATTGTATATTCCATTTTTGTGTTTCTCGTACCTACATGCATGATCTTGCATTTTGCTACATTACAACTCTATCTTGCCCATTCACATACTATTCGGTGATTTTAATCTGTAGTACTTCATGGTCTTGACGTTTGGCTACTGGTGTGTACACTTTTGCGAATTTATTGATGCTAGAGGTTACACCCTGATCGATATCATTAATGTATATAAAAAATAACACTGGTCCAAGAACGGCGCCCTAAGGCACACCGCTTGTTACATCTTGCCATTGAGAACAACATATTGCTTTCTGTTACTCAGCCATTCCTGGATTCATTTTGCAATCTTCCCACCAATTCCAAGGCATTGTATTTTCTTGAAAAGTCTTACATGTGGTACTTTGTCAAAAGCTTTGGTAAAGTCGAAATAGATAATGTTCACTGCCGTATGCTGTCAACTGCTTTTGTTACATCCTCTAGGAATTCAAGCAAGTTTGTCAGACACGATCTGTCAGAACGGAAACCATGTTGTGTGTTTGTGATTATGTTATTTAGTTCTAAATGCTTTGCAATTTCATCTCTAAGACATGTCTCGAGTACCTTGCCAACCACCGGTGTGAGGCTGACCGGCCTGTAATTTCCAGGGCTTGACTTGGATCCTTTCTTGAATATTGGGGTAATGTTTGCAACTTTGCAATCATGTGGGACTTCGGAGTTTTGTACAGAGCTGTTGAAAATGACTGCGCTAATATGTCTGCAGATTCTTTCAGTATCATTGGATAAACTTGATCAGGACCCGGTGACTTGTTGGGATTTGATGACTTCAAATGTGCATATACTGTATCTTCCGTTATGAATATATCTTGTAGGTTACTAGCAGTAATACCCATGTCCATATTGCCTGGTTGGGGTACATTTATCGTGTCCTCCCTCGTGAAAACTGGTGTGAAAAACTGGTTGAGCTCATTGGCTATACTTAAATCATTACCACAAATTGTTCTGCTGTCCCTTTTGAGTTGATAAATCGATTCTTTTGCTCGTTGCTTTGATCTAATATATGCATAGAAAGCTTTTGGGTTTTTCCTACAGTTCTGTGTCAAGTTAATCTCGTAGTTCTAGATCTCCTTTGCTTTCTTTACTAGTTTTGTACATTCCTTTTGTACACTTCTGTATGTTGTATAGTCGTCTTTATGGTTGGAATTTACATATTTCTTTCATAATTTCATCTTTTTCCTTATCACTCTGAGTAAATCATTTGTCAAAGTTCCTTCTTCTTCTTCTTCTTCTTCTTCTTCTTCTTCTTCTTCTTCTTCTTCTTCTTCTTCTTCTTCTTCTTCTTCTTCTTCTTCTTCTTCTTCTTCTTCTTCTTCTTGTAGTAGTAGAAGGAGTTCTAATAGTCGCTCTCAGTTCGTTGTTGGATTTTCCGGTAGTTTGGACTTTCCTTGCCACAATTTTCAACATTTCGAGGAGTTATTGTCTACTGCACCTTTTTGGAGGATTATCAGTGCCAAGTATCAGTGGATTGCTGAGATTTTTGCAGATTGTTTTTTGGTGATTGTCACCTTCTCAATCGGCCAATATGGCGGCCGTGCGAGCGCCGCCTTATGGTTATGGTGATGACCACACCTTGGTTAAATTGACCATGAAGAATGCCGTAAAGATGGAGAGCATAGAAGGTGTAAGTGTTAATAACTATGTGGAAAAGATAGCTGAATTGGTACAAGAAAATGAAATACTAGCCGCTTCAAGAATGAACAAATCAGTGGTTGTTTTTCTGAAAACGATTGATTTAGTTGATAAGGTATGCACAACCGGACTGACAATAAGCGATGAATTTGTCCAGCCCCAACCGATGGTTAAACCAGCTACAAAGGTAATACTATCCAACGTTCCACCTTTCCTTCCTCACAGTTTACTTGCTGAAAAACTAGAACAATTTGGAAAGGTAATTTCAACAAGTTTCCGATTTATTCCACTTGGTTGTAGAAAACAAGGTCTCCGACATGTGAAATCCTTTCGACGCCAGGTGTTCGTTATTATGAAACAAAGCAATATCAGTGGTGTTCTACATATTCTCTATGGTGGACAGAACTATCAAATTTACATTTCTACTAATGAAGTCAGATGTTTCCACTGCAAAAACAATGGTCACATACAGAAAAACTGTCCTTACATACAGCGTGATGGTGTGGCTGAATTAACAAATCAGAGAGATTCCGCCAATCAGGATTCAGTGGATAGACAAAATAACACCGGGGAAGAGAGCATTGCTGAAAAACTGGTTCATCAGAATCAAAAGTCAACAGATGACATTAACGGAGACGACACTGATCTGGATAACGCTACTGAAAGTGCTAGTAACATCGTCGACGGAGACGAACCAAACTCACAATTTGACATCGGGGAAATGATAACTGAACAAATATATGACAACATGTCTCAACCTTCCACAAGGAAAAATAAACGTGGCAGATCCCCTAGCCCCGATCAAAGCTATGCATCCGTAACTCCTTCTGAAAAAAAGCGGTGTGACAAGGATAAGGAACCCGACGATCGATCAGTACAACCGTCTCCTACAACATCGCATGATCAGAACGAGGTGTCAGATGACAAAGGTACCCCTCCTACAAAAGAAGATAAACAGACTAAAACTGCCGATGAAGAAAGGGTACGACCCCCTCCTTCGCATTCAACCCAGAATCGTGACCCTGATGAAGAGAGAGTAAACACCCCTCCTTCAAATAAAAACGGCATTGATGAAAGCTCTACAGGGGAGTTTGTATCTCCGTCTGCAAAACAATCTGTGTCTTTTGAAGAGGATACGTCATGGCAACGTCAGCCATTGATATCTCTCCATGAACCTGATAACAGTCATCAAAGTATACCGTGTAGCCTTCCGTCCTCATATCCTCCTCCATCTGGGATTCCAATACAGAATTCATATTCTGTCCTCACCGATGTTGAAGAATCAAGTCAAGATGATGATGCTGAATCATTTTGCTCGACTTTTTCCGATCTGTCGGCGGTCAGCGACGTATCTGACCAGTCAGTTGTGACACTGTCCCAGAAATCACTAGTTGAATTCATCGAAGAAATCAAATTTTCAAAGAAAGCTATAGAAAAATCACAGGAATATTGTTCCGATTTAAAATTGCTAATAAAATCCCTGTCACACCTTCATAAATCAGGTGTTCTTTCCAGTCGACAGAAAACCCGAGTTGGGAAATTGGTACAGAAAATCAAAGTCCACCTCAAACATACGAACTAACTATGGCTTTGAACAGACTTTATCTAATAACAATGGTGTGCCTGACGCTGTCAACATTTAACGCACGTGGGTGCAGGGATGCTATGAAACGTTATGAAACCTTCGAATTTCTGAAAAATAATCAAAGATCAGATGTCTATTATGTCCAAGAAACCCACTCTCAACCTTCTGATGAAGATGTATGGAGATTGATCTGGCGTGGACAAGCTGAATTCTCACATTTAGCTTCAAATAGCGGAGGAGTTGCGATATTGTTTTCACCCAAAATGAAAGTTGATATTGTAGAAACCCGGTCTGTTATACCAGGCAGACTTCTTTACGTGAAAGCAGTCGTCAATGACCACATCTGTAACTTTATCAACATTTATGCGTCGGTTGATCATAATGAACGACTAAATAATTTTATTGTACTAAAAAGACTCTTAAATGAACTTCGAAATAATGAAACTATTATACTAGGGGGTGATTTCAATTGTACGATAGACGCAGGTAAAGATAGACGAAACGGGAAAGAACCAGATCAAAAATGTGTAGACTTCCTGTCGAATACCATCAATAGATTCAAATTAGTTGATGTCTGGAGACGTTTCCATGGTGATGATTGTGCCAACTACACTTGGAGGAGACAGAACAGTGCAGCAAGACTCGATCGCTTCTATATACCTAAAAACTTTTGTAGTAGAACCCAGTCTGTTTCTATAGAACCTGGTATCAACTCTGATCATGCTTTGGTAAAGCTTGTAATGTCACAGACACAATTTAAACAACGTAGTTCAAGTTGGTGTCTGAACACTGAGTTATTATTAGATGAAGAATATTGTAATTTAATTGAGGAATTTTGGTCACGTTGGCAATCTTGTAAAGTATCGTATAATTCACTTCAGCTATGGTGGGACATGGGAAAACTTAAAATCAAGCAATTGACACAACAATATTGTATTGAAAGGAAAAATCGTAAAGAAAATTTAAAGCGCGATCTTGAATCCGAATTACATAATCTTGAACTGTCGCGTACAAACGGAGACAATGTCACTGCTGCTATTGATGAAAAGAGAAATCTATTGGACAAAATCATGAAATCACAGGTGCAAGGAGCAGTGATTAGGTCAAGATTCAAACAGCTGAACGAAAGTGACACTTCAACCTCGTTCTTCTATGATTTAGAAAGGTACAGGGGAACAAAAAAACTTATGACACATTTACGTCTTCCAGACGGAGAAATTACGGAAAATCCGTCGGAAATCCGTCAAATTGCAAGAAATTTTTATTCTGAGTTGTACGCTCCGGATGAAATTTCTACTGAAGCTCAAAATCTCATTTTGGACGATTTACCAAAACAAGATGAAGAACACAAACAGTCCCTAGACATGCCAATTACTTATGAAGAGTTAACTGACTCACTTAAGCAACTTGGGAGAAACGCTTCTCCAGGTATCGACGGGTTACCGTCAGAGTTTTATCAAAAGTTTTGGCATCTCATTGGGAAAGATTACCACGACGTTTTTACTGGCGCTATCGATGATGGGCTACTCCCTCTATCATGTAAAAGGGCGATTTTGACTTTGATTCCAAAAAAAGGAGACAATAGCCTGATCAAAAATTGGCGTCCCGTTTCGATTCTTTGTTCGGATTATAAAATACTGACCAAAGCTCTTTCGTTACGCCTCCGGACAGTGCTCAGTAGTATTATTCATATTGATCAAACATACTGCATTCCTGGCAGACATATTTCTGATAACATTAACCTTCTGCGTGATTCAGTTCACTATGCAAATGAACAAAATATACCTCTCGCTATTTTGTCGTTGGATCAAGAAAAGGCTTTTGACCGTGTCCACCATAACTACCTGATCAATACATTAAGTGCATTTGGCTTTGGTCCAACCTTTATTAAGTACATCCAACTTTTATATTCAAACACAGAGAGCTTACTGAAATTAAACCATTCGCTGACCCCTCCGTTATCGTTCAGTCGTGGAATTCGACAAGGGTGTTCCCTATCTGGTCAACTGTACTCAATCTGCATTGAGCCTCTGCTTCATAAAATACGTTCGCAGAGTAGCATGCGTGGACTCGAACTTCCTAAGTCTAACGGAAAACGCTGCCATTTGTCAGCATACGCAGATGACGTTAACTTTCTAATTACACGTGACAATGACTTAAAAGAATTACAGCATTGGCTTAATATTTATGAGAAGGCTTCCAATGCTCGTATCAATTACTCCAAATCTGAGGGTCTATGGTGTGGTCGCTGGGGAAAGCGTAGCGATACACCCATGGACATTAAGTGGTCATCAAAAGGCCTAAAGGTTCTGGGTACTTTCATTGGTAACGAGAATTCATACGCTGAAAAGAATTGGGATGGTGTAGTTCGAATAATTGACGAAAAATTAAATAACTGGAAACGTTATGCGACAGCAATATCTTATCGTGGTCGTGTCTTAGTGACTAATCAGCTTGCCGCTACTAAGATCTTACATCGCTTAGCTGTCATGTCTCCACCTAAGGAAGTTGTCGAAATCCTTCAACAGAAAATTGAAAACTTTTTTTGGCAGGGGCGTCATTGGGTGGCGAAGGAAACTCTGTATCAACCCGTAAAGAAAGGAGGACAAGGTCTCATTCATATCCAATCTCGTTTAAAGGCATTCAGATTACAATATCTTCAACGTTATCTGTACATGGATAAAGAGCACCCGTGTTGCTACTTTACCGACTACTACTTAGGAAAAGTTGGGATGCTAGGTTACGACAAACAGCTTTTCTGCGTTGACCTAACCAAGTTACACGTAGATCGAGATTCTCCAACTTTCTATCACGAACTGTGGATGACTGTAACATGTAAAGATATTGACATCAATCGAAACGGTGAACCCACAACAATTGGAGAAATTCTAAATGAACCAATTTTCCTGAACAATTTGATTATAAATCCAATTACAAGACATTCGTTTTCTCCAGACAAATTTGCAGAATCTGGCTTGACTAAAGTTACAGACCTTATCCATCTAACTGAAAGAAGGTGGAAAACTCCACAGGAGCTATCGTCCTCTCTTACAATTCATTCGCGTCGCATTATTACATTGAAATTAAATACTTTTCAGCAAGCCATTCTGAATAGGTTTGACGACAAAGTAAAGTCATTCTTTGATAATCAAATCTCAACCGACGATCTCTCATCACGGAATACACGTTACCACTACACACTTAGTACTACAACTGAAGGTAAAGAGCACGACATCCAATGTTGTCTCTACAAGCTCGAAAAAGGTGTAATTTACAAATTTCTAATCGAAAATCTTCTAGCTAATTCTGACAGACTAAGTAGTATTTGGGTAGACTTATTGTCAACCCCCCTAAATATAAAACCTAACTTTGGCATTATTTATGACACTCCTGTTTACAAGAAAGAGGGCGACATACAGTGGCGCTTCCTTCACGGTGCTATCTCCACGGGTACTTACTTACATTCAGCTGGTTACACTGACAATGATAACTGCCCTTTCTGTAACAGCAATCGCGATACTTTACTCCATATGTTTGTAGAATGCGTAAGGCTTCAAGATTTTCTCCGCATTATTGAGAAACTGGTGGAGAAAATTAGCGGTGACGATATAGTTCCTCAAATTTGGTATATTTTTGGCCCTCCATATAGAAAAGGCCAAAAAGCTGTTATGCGTTTGATTAACTTCATTTTCATAAATGCTAAACTTGCCATCCATGTTTCGCACTACAACAAGTTGAAAGAGAAATCAAACATTGATGTTCTTGACTTATTTAGATCACGTCTAAAGTCGCGTTTAATGGTTGAATTCCAATATTGCCAATTTACCGGCAACCTGTTACACTTCCAAACGTTTTGGGCAATGAATTCAGCCCTCTGTAAGGTCAAAAACAATGATATCCTTTTCTGTATATAGAACGTCGTTGTGAACTTCATCAGTTATTCCTTGTTTACCTTTGCAGATGATGTAATTTTAATGTAATTTGTAAATTTTGTATAGTCGCATTAAACGTATCTGTGAAAATCAAAATCTTCTTCTTCTTCTTCCTCCTTGTTGGTATAAACTCGTCACTTGCTTTAGATAATGCGTTTCTATAAGGAACCACCATTTTGCTTCTGTATTTTTTAGTTTGTCTAATTCCTGCCATGAAGTGTTAGTTAATGTGTTTTTTATTCCTTCCATATCAGCACCCTCAGGCATTTCTTGTCTTCATTTTCTGGCAATATGACAACACCCATCCACATTACAAATTCTACAATTACATGACCACTTGCTCCCAAATGACCATTTGACGTCAAATATCATTCCCTTTTCACTGGACAATACCAAGTTTAGACAGTTTTCTGCTCGGGTTGGGAAGTTTACATGTTGTACCTTGTATCAGAAATCTGTCCTGTATCGCTTCCATAAAACTGCACCGATAGCTGCTAGAGTTCAAGGTTTCTCAATCAATGTCTGGATAGTTGAAATCACCTGCAATAACCACTTGGTTGTTACTTATTTCTTGTATGAATTTAATCAAACTATTGTTGTTAAGTTCACTGCTATTTGGATATCTGTAGATTACTCAAAGTAGTAAAGGTGGGCTGTGTTGAGCTTTAACTCTATACCACACTGAATTAGGAAAGTTACAACTTTGATAAATGTTGATAATTTGAATATTGTCCTCTTCCTCCTTGTGTGGCCATCCTATCTTCTCGTACTGGTAAGCGATAACCTTCTATGAGAAGTTCTGCATTAGATACATCTGCGTGAGTACCGCGAGTCCACGATTCAGTTATTGCAATGACATCATAGTTGTACTCATGTACAAGCCCTTTCAACTCATCAACTTTGTTCATAACACTCTGGGCATTTGTATAAAACCATTTCAATCCTGAAATTATGTTCTGGTAAATTTCCTGTATTGCATCCTGATCCTTTTTCCATCTACCTGCCTTTGTCTGGTTTCTTTCTGAAGTATGATATTCAATAACTGTTTTCCTTCTATCCATACTTGGACAAATAAATATGTTTTTAATAATTTACATCACCCCTTGACGGGGTATTCTTTCCATATACATTTACTTAATTTTTAAGATCTTCTATTTAGTTTTTTACACTTGTCTGGCTGCAGCAGCAGCTGAAAAATCTACTATCCTGCCTTTCCTTATCTTCAAGTGTACGTCCCCCGCGTCGCTTCTCTGTTTCAACTCTAGTCTCAATTTTCTATCTTTATCTTGTTCTTGCTTTGTTAAATCTGGTGAGATGTAAATATTCTGGAATTGCTCTGTACTACTATCTTTAAGTTTATATGCCTTTTTAAGCACTTTGTATCTCACATCTGGCGACGAAAGCTTAATACAATTATCAATTACAGAAGATCTTCTTCGGAAATCTATAATGTTCGCTAAACAGCACACAGAAATCTCAGACCAGGAGGTTGAGATAATTATGCATGCAAGAAAATCACTCCTGTTTGACAATAATGTATCAGTGAGGATGGCAGAAGGAATGAAGAAGGATATCACCAATATTTTCCATGATGCCGGCTTGAAAATAACTATAGAGTCTAATGTGAAGATTGTCAACTACCTAGATATCACATTAGATCTTACAAGCGGAAAGTACTACCCATATAGGAAATCGAATGACCACCCAGTATATGTTCACTCTAAATCGAACTAAATCCAGCCGCCATCAATCATCAGGCATCTTCCTGCAGTAAATAAGCAAGAGGTTATCTGACATTTCCTGCGTTGAAAGTGTGATAAGTATGGTAAGTTTCAGATTCAGGGGGCATTGTTTTTAGTTTGACAGTAAATTGAGGAGAAAGTGGCGATTAGGAGCGAGTGCGCACTTGCTTTTGCGTCCAGCAAGTGCTACGTTGGAACGCATGCGTTCTATATGATTTAATCAGCTGTGTAACAATACACATCAATTTACTAAGCATCTTGTACATTCAGTAAGACCAAAGAAAGCGTCACTGACGATGTGCCTGTGGATGAGGAGAGAGAGAGAGAGAGAGAGAGAGAGAGAGAGAGAGCAACTGTAAACACGCCCTGCAAGTTACATTAGAATGTGATATTTTATTTTGTCAGTAGCACTGACCCTTTAATAATTAATAATAGTGAAGCTCGTACCACACAAGAACTTTTTAAAATAGATTTAGAAAAAATACACCAGCTTTTCAAATCATTACTCCATCACTACATGGCACCTCGCCCGGATTAACAAGAAAATAATTACAAAAAAGGTGAAAGAAAACAAGAAAAAAATATTTGTAAACAAATATGGTCAATTTCAAGCCCCTGTGATAAAAGTGTTCATTGAAAACGCAGCAAAGGATTATCTGGTAAACAAACTGATTAAAATCTGATGTGGTGAATACGGCTTGGTTTCTTTATTAACCTCTGTATCCTTCATTTATTGTTGTTTGTTTTAGATTTTGTTGTTCTGGCAGGTAGTGATCACTCCTAGAACAACATAATCAAAAACAAACAAAACTAAGCGAAAGAAATAGAAGTAAAGAAACCGAACAGTATTCACCACAGCAGATTTTAATCAGCTTGTATACCAGATAATCATTTGCTGTAATCAGATTGTTTCCTATCTTGAATAATTGAATAAAAATCAGTAGGTTTCTACTAATGATAAAGACTAAAGCCTCTTAATAAATCTTGGTTATTTATCCCATTCTTGGAGGGTATCCCAATCTCTAATCACACGGTCTGATTGAGTAACATCAGTACTTATTGGGTGATCCAAACAGCAGTGAGGATGGCAGACAACATGATGACAACAGCGCCAATGGTGGGAGTTGTTCCTGTAGAAAAGTCACGAAATCGGACACGGAGTTAGTAACAATAAGCGAATGATTACGAATGCACTTTTTCAGATATTCACAGCAGGAAACAACAACAAAATTTTTGTTTAGAATTATAAACAAACTGAGAATCTATCATTAGCTGACTGATCAATAACTTGGTGAGACAATTTATCAATAGTCGACGGATCGATTGTTCTACACATAGTATTGATGACGATGGTAGTGATTTTGGCGTTGTGGTTATATGGAGAAAATTTAGCATCGTAACAGTTGTCGGTGGCTCATGATGCAAATGGTGACTGTGATCGTTTTGTCATTTATATAACTGGAATATAAATTTGAGATTTGATTTTAGTTAAATTTACAAGCAACACTAGATATTGATGTGTATCGTAAATACCTAGCCCATAATGTACAATGTTCTTGCAAGTAAATAGTGTATAATCGCTCTCCAGATAGGCAACGTGGATCTAATAGCCTACCAGTAATGTTCCTTTTTTATATAGAGCTTTCCCACACTGTGCTCAAAGCGCTTTAAAATTATTACCCCCGAGCCCGAGAAACGGACCTATAACGGCACAACGATCCTTCATACTTCTTCAACTCCCTGGAGAGAATACAATCCATTATAACCTCTATCCATTGTACCAGGTCCCCACTATATGTAATATTCAAGTCGCAGTCCTCCAGGCTGCACATCTTTTGTTTGTATTTTAAATGCCACAATTATTCTTTGCAACTTTCTAACCGTTCTTAGTTACTTTATTTTTGTCTTTAACAACGTGTTGTTATATTTATTTTGTCAATGGATGTTGTATCGTTCTACCTGTGTTGTGAAAGTATATACTTTAATTGTCTATGTCGTGTTCGTGTGCTGACAATACTTTCATATACACGAACCAATCTCATTGTTCGATCGTGTCCGTAGTAGCCTGTCGATCTATGTCAATCTGTGATAGCTCTCAACTATATACTCGGCTTGCTCTATCAAGTGGGTAATGCGATTTGAAAATACCCCCATAAGTTGAATGGTCGCAGTGCGGAGTAATTATCTACCTCAGACTGTTTGATTATTCAAATTAGGTCAATATGTAAATGTGCATGTATATAGCTGCACCCCTTCCAAGTACCCAACATATGAAGTGTGATAATTGACATGTAATTGACATGTTATGCAAATGTTATGTAAATCTAAACATATGGGTATTCTGGTGACAGCTTTTTATATCAAACTGAATGTCAACGATCCTCAGAGCTACCATAGACACAGATCAGCGACGTAGATAGGCTGTGTACACGTCTGTAGTTAAAATCATACACGCTAGTAGCTTTACGGACAATTCGTGGCGTCATCCTCCCGAAAAGGATCGGAGCAATGGAATGTGAATAACCCACATAAGTAAGAAAGTGTTTATATTTTAGAAAGTGTTTACATTTTCCTCTTTAATACATTAACATACTACTTATATCACAGCTTACAATTGTAATTCGACATCGGTAGCAGCTATGCCAATCCTCAGTGTATTCACATAATATATTTGAACGAAAAACGTGAGGTACGAAATAAGAAAACCCGTTCACGAAAACTAATATTAAAATAAATACCTCCATTACAGAGTTCACTATCGCAGCAGGTAGTCTTGGCTCCTAGAACAAATCAAAGGCAAAAAGGCATAAGCCCAATATTGTAAACAGATCACGCAAACCGTGTACACAGTGAAATGATGAGCCTGAAAAGATTTGGGCAGACACTGCTTTTTTTCGTTTCTTTTTTTTTTTTTTAGCAAACTTACCTTTGTTGATTGGACGTACCTGTTACTACTATACTATCGACTGATTAGTTTCACGTGATTTACGTGTAATATGTTAAGTTCCTCATCTCAGTCTTTGTTCCTCCGCCTTCCGTATCTTTTCAAAGACTGTACTAAAGTTGCTACGCTGCTAGTGTACACACACAAGTGGTGTGAAGGACATATCGTTAATATGCCCTTTGTTTGAATGATTTAGGCCCCAATAGTATTGTATAGCAGAGTACAGTATACATATATTTCATATGGCAGTTCACATACACAGACAAGTCACACTACCCGCTCGGAAAAATACAAACACTTCGACATCCCGCAATAAATTTATTTCAAATATGATCATATTGAACGTTATGAATACATTGCTTCAAGTTCCTCAGGCGATTACCCGACCGTAGAATGTCCTTGATGCACTCATTTAATGCATTGAATATATTAACATGTATTTCGTCCAGGCTTCCTGGACGACCACCCAACCCATAGCAACCCCAGCGACGGAGACGATCTCAAAAAAGTGGATGGTTGTTTGGACACACTGCCTATAGTCCAGTTGCCAGAGGTGGTTTTGGAAGGTTAACCTTGCAATGTGAGTTATATGATATTTTTTTTGCAGATTCCACCTCAGCAAGTGTCCTGTTAGCATATCTGAATGTGTAACTGGTGTCATAGCCTGATTTGATAAATAAAATCTAGATGATACATGGATGTACCCACACGATACACAGAAAACACAGTCACTACCTATAAGTCATAACAACTGAAAATGGCGTCATTTTGTTGACCTTTGGCCTAATTATGATATTTTAATATCCAAAACCTTTGACAAAATATTTGTAATTGACTGATTATTCATAATATACTGTGTGTAACATGTAAATATGACTTTTAAGTAACTTTGATATGGTTTTATAGGCAGTAAGTATTAAACCTACCAAAACATGTGTTTACCCATAGCAATACATGGTATTTCGGTTTTCTCGCGATATAACAAAATGCCCAGGGGTGCGCGAGTGGCACCTGTCAGATATGCTAACAGGACACCTTTCTGAGGTGGAATCTGCAAAGAAATATCATATAACTCACTTTGCAAGGTTAACCCCCAAAACCACCTCTGGCAACTGGACTACTAAGATTTATTCTAGAGCCCCCTCCCCCCTCCCCGCCCTTTCGTACCTCCACCAACTAATATCTAGTAGAGGACATGAGGTTGATGTAAGTTTTTGACTCTCTGAATGACTGACAAGTGCAACAATCCGAATGTAAACACGACCGTTTTCAGTTAGACTGTAATGCATTCGGCGGTTATGAAATGACGTACACCTAATATATTTCGTGACTTTTGTCTTTTGCTTGGTTAAATATGTGTATATGATGACTATACGCTCACCTGTTTTGATGCCGAGGGCTTCGACTATGTTATCTGACTCTTGGCAATTACCTCCGCCACATCCACGAGTGTAAGCCGTAGGGACCTTACTTGCTACGTATGTTAACGTTCGCTTTATAAGTAAAAGAAACACAAATATCAGAAGTAACATCGACATTTTAATTGCCGTAACATTACACATACTACCTCAGTGCAAACGTGAAGCAGAACAAACCATGAAAATCACAAACACACCAACATGCATACATCGTACAACCATTATGTAAATTAAACTAAATGTGAAAATATGCATTTTAATTCAATACCTAACCACTTAGAATAATAACCGTAAAGAATATTTATAAGTGCCGAATTTCATATAATTCGATTTGAGCTATTTTCGATATCGATAAGGATAACACAGAGCTCGAGAGAGAGACATCTCTATCTCACCCCCACCCCGTATCAGCAGGGGGTAAATTTACTAGTATTTAAGAAAAATTACCAGACAAGTTGTGGTACAATTAGTATCGGTATCGGTAGTAGTGTCGGGGTTTTCACATTCTCCACCGAATATGAATAAATAATCACTACAGGAGTAACATTCTATTGATGCAGCATTGTCTGTAAGTAATCAAAGTTAAATAAATGATTAATTCTACTTCACTCAATTATAATTTACTAAAAGTGTAACAATTAATCTCGTGAGTAGTAGAAGTTTGACGAATACACACATACTTTGAGCGCTTTCGACTGTGAGTACAACTTGAACTGTTAGTATTGTTCACTCGACGATAGATGGCGCTGTTTATGATCACGTACAGAGAGACATAGAGTCAATACATTATCACATTGTTAATCCAAACCGACATAAAACAGAGAGGGCTTAAAAACTGTTAAAACCTAATATCCAAGATGAAATTTAAACAAAGAAAGACGTTAACAATTTATAAAAACTATCACAATGCCAAGTATAATGTATGGCACAAGAATTAATATCAATTGATACAGCTCTCCTGATGTGAATTGGGAGAGAGTTCCATAACTTATTAGGACCGGCTACAGAGAAGGCGCGATCTCCGTACGTAGTAGTTGCGCCAAGCAGGATGGTAAGTGTAAACTGAGTGCCGGAACGTAAAGTACGCGTTGGCTGTGAACGGTTAACAGTTCAGTGATGTAGGATGGTGATAGTTTGTTGACAGCGGCCTTGTACTGGTGTTGTCGAGGTAGTTCCGAATTTGGCCGATCTTTCGAATGGCTAGGGATGCTGCTCTGCAGATGTTATTTACATGACAAGTCATTCGAAGTTCCGAGTCAAGTGTCACCCCAAGGTCACGTGTTGTGGATGATGTGTTGACAGTACTGTCACCAATTGTGATACACGGTATAGGATTGGTTTTACTAAAACGAGATGAGAAGTAGACTATCTCTGTCTTGCGGTCATTGAGCTTTAAATTGCTCATGACTGTGTTCATGTGTTGTGATCGTTTCATCATCTGGTAAAGTTGAGAGTCATCAGCATACATCATACTGTTTAGATTGTATTGTGAAATCAGTTCCTCCAAGGGTGTGACATACATGATAAAGAGTGTGGGGCCTAGAACTGATCCCTGTGGAACTCCGAAGTTTAAGCTAAGTTTATTTGGTATGATTTTAAAGAGGGACGATTTGATACGTCACCGGCTATCAACACTGGTATTTTAAAACTTACCAATTAAATATGGGGCAAATACCATAGCTGACATTTCAAAATAGAAATGGCAACCAGAACTAATACATACTTACCGATACTCACCAATATAAAAATGGCAGCAAGCAGTGATACACACCAATAAAAGGACAGCTAGCACTGATACTGACCAATGTAAAAAGTCAGTCAGCACTGGTACACACCAATAAAAGGGCAGCCAGCTGTGATACTCACCAATGAAAAGGCGGCTAGCACTGCTACACACCAATAAGCATGCAAGCAACACTGATACTCACCATAAAAGGGGAGCCGGCCCTGATACTCATAAAAAACCGGTTGTCAGCACTGGTACACAGTCACCAATAAAAGGGCAGCCAGGTCTAATACTCACGGATAAAAAAAAGCAGCCAGCACTGGGACACACCACTAAAAGGGCAGCCAGGTCTAATGCACACCATTAAAAGGACAACCAACACAGATAATAACCAATGAAAGAGCAGTTAGCTCTGATACTCACCAATAAAAGGGCAGGCAGCACTGGTACAAGGGCAGCCAGCTCTGATACTCACCAGTAAAAAGGGCAGCAAGCTCTGATACTCGCCAATAAAAGTGCAACCAGCACTGGTAGCACTGATTCTCACCAATAAAAGGGCAGCTAGCACTGATACTCACCAATACAAGGGCAGCAAGCTCTGATGCTCACCAATGAAAGGGCAGCCAACACTGGTATACACCAATAAAAAGGCAGCCAGCACTGATACTCGCCAATAAAAGGGCAGATAACACTGGTACACACCACATCGAAGGGGGTCAGCACGGATAATCACCAATAAAAGGGCAGCCAGCACTGGTACTTAAAAATTAAAGGGCAACCAACACTGATACTCACCAATAAAAGGCCAGTTAGCACTGATAATTACCAATAAAAGGACAGTCAGCTCCGATACTCACTAATAAAAGGGCAGCCAGCTCTGATACTCACCAATAAAAGTGCAGCCAGCGCTGATACTCACCAATAAAAGGGCAGCCAGCAGTGGTACAAATTAGTAAAAGGGGGCAGACAGCACTGGTACACACTACTAAAGGGCAGCCAGCACTGACTTATACAGCTGGTCAGTACAAACCGCACTGCTACTAACATAATTTGTTACAGAGCGCCCGTACCTTTAGATTTCTATGTTCTTGGTTTCTGACACAATCGAGAATACTAGTACATTCTATAGAACACCTCAATGTGGGATGATTTATCATTACCCAGAATGCACTGCGGCCGTGACGACACGTTTGATGATTGGTCTTGGTCAGACAACTAGTTGTCTATGGTTCTTGAGATATCCTTATAGGGAGATCGCCCAGCAAACAATCCACAGCTGGCCTGACCCACGTGTCCGTGTTTCAAAGAAGCACAGCTCTCTGTGCACTGTATTTTGCGGCCGAGGGTCGCTGGTCACGTTGATACTGATGCTATATATTTATGGACTGTGTAATGTCAAATACGATTCTCCAGATTTCAACTAGGATTTCTCTATGTCGTCAACATTCTAAAGCAGATTCAAATACCTTCTGCTCAAGTGTGGACGTCGTATCCGATCATTAGTTTTGTGTTCAATTTTACTCAGAAAACATAGTAGTTTGACTTTTATCTCGTACAACGATGAATAGACGCCTTTTTCAAAATGGCGGGTAACCACATCATAAACTATCGCAAGCTTTTGGAGTTCAGTGGTGAGCAAATAATTTTGTGAACTGGTGGTCCCCGGACCAGTGCCTTAGTGGTCCTGCTGAAAGAATTAGTAGTCCCAGGTCCTGCTATATGAAACATTCAATCTTTCCTATGAATATATGAATAATATGTCACTTTATATTTTGATCCAATTTTTTAAAGACAGGAGTGTGCCAGTTTATTAAATGGAGGACATTTTCGCCAATGAAATATTCAGGAAGAAACAAAATTATTTTATTTTCAATTTCAATTTTATTTCAAATTTGTTAAACAACATCGTTACATTTTTTAGCACTGATATTTGCCAAAGCCTTGACGATTGGCGAATTCAAATTTACCTCAGCATGGACTCCTCTAGTCAAGCAATGTATGCGTTCCTTAGTCGTGCTGTCGAGTTGTCCAGTTGTCGTCTTGTTCATTTGTTTACGCACAAACCCATACCTCAAAAGATTGGCTATTGTTCACAACTTTAAATGGTCCGATACTGCACTAATCGATACCGCTAGTACATTCACGTAATCAACGCACGTTCAACTGTTCAAATTTCACCTCACATCTCTTATCCAATTGAGCAATACACAATACCCCTATAGCGCATATTGTAGGGTTGACATCAAAAGTCAGCTGAATATACTCCATGACCCGTAGGGCTTTAGAAGGTCATCATGCAGTACCGTAAAGTCGTACGTTTTCGATAGTTTCAGTTCCACTGCGACCGTTTTTGCTCATTTCCAGTTCAAACTTTTTTAACATGATTATTTATAGTAAGGTATTGGTCCGCCAGACCAGACAAGATCAAATGTGTATTGTCCACGCAAAAAAAAAATCGTCGCTGGTCTGGGAAGTCGAACTATTGGATTTGTTCACCCCTTCATTACAGTAAGGTATAGCATGTCTTATATATCACGATATTTCGTCCAGTTTCTCGACGTCTGTGTAGTTATCGTAACGTTTTAGAGTTTTGAAAATGTCCTCGTCATTGGATATTTAGTTTGAAACAATTTTAGCTTTTTTAGAAAAATAATCAAAAACTTTATTCTTTGTTTAAAAAAATCGATGTGCAAAGATTATAATTAGTGTTTTAAATTGACTAAGCCAGAAAAGTGAGCTTTTTCATTTGCAACTTCATGCGACAGCTACCATGATCCTTTGATATACCAATTGTGTCTCAACCCTTAGGTAAATACATCTTACTTTATCTCCACACAACCATGACCTCTATAAATGAATGTCGACAACCCTAAACTTACAGCCATACGGTGCCTCGATCTGGAACTACGCTTTGCTTGCAAATGCTTACTAGTTAGCATTGATACTTATAAATAGGATGACTAGCATACTGTTGTAGACAGAATAGCCCGTACTACGAGGTACTGATCACAATGCTAACAATTGTACTTACCAATGGATTTTCATAGAAAAAACAAGGACTGCTACTTACCAATGGAGAGGGCAACCAACACAAACAACATGACAGTCCATTTCAACATCTTGCTAAATATA
The DNA here is from genome assembly GCF_964340395.1 of Glandiceps talaboti. Lineage (NCBI taxonomy): Eukaryota > Metazoa > Hemichordata > Enteropneusta > Spengelidae > Glandiceps > Glandiceps talaboti. The sequence goes on from NC_135549.1 coordinate 23,474,502, forward strand.
CGTATTTACCTGTAATGAGGAAGTGGATGGAATGTAAGATCACATTTAATATCGCATGCCTTTCCTTCTAAACTTTAATTGATATCAAACGTTCAATCTCAAAGTACAAATAGTTTTTATGGCTTCACGTTTGACCTTAGTAGTCAACAAAATCTATGTGCTTAAATAGCAACATTACAACACATTCAAATAATGTATTATATAGTAACATCATTATTAGTTTCAGAGCTCCCCTCCCCCGGCCCCAGGGGCGTTCTCTGGAACTTACGAGTTTTCTCGAATTCTTGATTTCTGACACAATCGAAAATACATTCTATAGCACACCCTAAGTGGGGTAAATCGCCGTTACCCCGAATGCACTGCGGCCATCACTACACGCTTGATGATTGGGTTCTTCAGACATCCTTAATTATACTGACTCACGTGTCCGTGTTCGGGAAGCACAGTTCTCTGCACACGTATGCTACGGCCGTTGGTCACTGGTCACGTTGGATACTGATGCTATATATTTTATGCACTGTGTGATGTCAAACACGATTCTGCAGACTTCAACTAGGATCTTGCAATGTCGTCAAAAATATATAAAAATATATGCAAATATCTTTTGCTTAAGTGTGGACATCGTGTCCGTGTTCAATTTTACTCAATTTTACTCAAAATATTATCAGAAAACATTTTTACGACGATGAATATACGTGTTTTTCAAAATGGCAGGTAACGATGTCACAACCTTGATCGTTAGATTTTGGAGTTCAGGGGTGAACAAATCATTTTGTGAACTGGTGGTCCCCGGACGAGTGCTTTAAAAAATCCAGTGGTCCGGCTGAAAGAATTAGTAGTCCCAGGTCCCGCTATATGAAACATTCAAGCTTTCCTATGAATCTGTATAATGAACCAGTACCGTAGCCTGAGGGGGGGGGGGGGCAAGGGGGGCAGCTGCCCCCCCTGAGATTTTGGAAAAAAGAAAGAAAAAACCCCTACTTTTTGAATGCATAGCGATGCTATTAAAATCGTTATTACTTGACGATTCCTAGCATGCGTGATTTCAACGGATAGTTCACTAAAGTGACTGTACACTGACTCATGGCTTATATCGCTATTGTACGCTGGCTTAACTTTGAATTAAAATGTGTCCATTTAAAAATTGTCACATTTTGCAGCAAAGTAATTTTTTTTCGCATTTTCTGTGAGTAACAGTAGTCTTGAAAGTCTCCTTCATTTGACGATAGCAAGTCGCAATTATAATGTCAGCGAGTGAAACTCAAAAAAAAGACGGAAAAAGTCGTTCAACGTGAGGTTGCCTGCTATGCTGCATGTAGTGACTCGTGAATCCGAAGATGCGCTCGATCTCATTTACATCTTGTTCGAGTGAAACTCAAAAAAAAAAAAGACGGAAAAAGACGTTCAACGTGAGGTTGCCTGCTATGCTGCATGTATTGACTCGTGACTCCCAAGATGCGCTCGATCTCATTTACATCTTGTTCCTTTATATAGAAAATAAAACACGGGTAACACGATGTACACCATTTATTTTGTGCAAAAAACATGACGGTAATACAGTCTGATGTATAATGTAGATTCCTAAAATGTGTCTGAATGTAAAAGAGTAAGTTTTGAATCTCGCTACCTTCGCTACCCTTCGCTACGTAGCGGAGAGAAAAAATAAAACCAATTCAACCCCATATCTTGCACTAGATGTGTTCCTTATATTAAAACATTTCATGCTGATAAAACGGCAGATCTCTTTTTGGAATATTTGGTGGCCCTGAAAAACTATTAAACTAGGTACCAGTTTAAGAGCCACTATTTGAAGATGTTTCTTTCAATAATTGTGTTCGACGTTGTCTTTGGTTAAAATGTTGTTTGATATAATTATCTCATTGCACACTGACATTAGCGTTAGTCCGCAATTCATTTTGAAGCGACGATTTGCTATGGAAAGAATGGCCTTGAATTTGTAAACAGAGCTGTACCTTCGACATCAAAATCCAAACTTCAATTTCCATTATCATGATAATGACAAGGAGAATTCACTGAGTTCACCTTGGGTTCCGACATAAACGAGGCCATAACAGTTTTGGGAGTTGGGTAAAGAAATTGATTATTTTGTTGTGTTGCTTATTTGAGAAAGCACCATCCATTTTTTTAACTTTCAATGTGACATCTTTTCGGCATCTACTTTGAAAGATACGACATTAGGCCAGAAAATTATGCTGCATGTAGTCTATTATGGAGGACATTTTCGCCAATGAAATATTTAGGAAGACAAAAACAGTTGTTTTTTTTAAATTTCAAATTGGCCATTGTTTACTTACAACTTTACATGGGCCGATACTGCACTAATCGATACCACTAGTATATTCACGCAATCAATGCACTTTCAACTGTCAAAGTTCACCTCAGTATTCAAACAGCGTGGTCACATCTCCTATTCAATTGAGCAATTATGCTATGTTGACGTCAAAAGTCACCTGATTATATTTCATAACTTGTGACGGCTTTAGAAAGGTCATACATAGCCGTACACGATAGTTTCATCTTCACTGCGATCGTATTTCTTGTTTGCTCATTTCCAGTTCTTGTTGTTCAAACTTGTTTAACATCATCATGGTTATTTACAGTAAATAAGGTTTTGGCCCGACAGACCAGACAAGGGCAACAAATCGTTAACGTTGCTGCTGGTACATGGTTTCGGATGTCGGACCAGTGGATTTGTTCATCCCTGCTTACAGTAAGGTAAGCTCGTAGCAAGTCTTATATATCACGAGCTTTCGTCAAGTTTCTCGACGTCTGTGTACTTATCGCAATTTTTTAAAAAATTTTAAATATTTTTTTTGAGTTTTGAAAATGTACTCGTCATTGGATATTTAGCCTTTGAAACAATTTTAGCATTTCTTAGAAAAAAATAATAAAAAACTTTGGATTTTTTAATTGAAAAAACAAATCGATGTGCAAATATAATTAGTGTTTTAAATTGACTAAGCAAGAAAAGTGAGCTTTTTCATTTGCAACTTCATGCGACAGCTACCATGATCCTTTGATATACCAATTGTGTCCCAACCCTTAGGTAAATACATTTTGTTTTATCTCCACACAACCATGACCTCTATAAATGGCTGTCAACAACCCTAAACTTACAGCCATACGGTGCCTCTGGAACTACGCTTTTGCTTGCAAATGGTTACTAGTAGTTAGTAAGATGCTGTATATGTTACATACTAATGTTATATGTCGAAAATATACACATGTGTGGGTTAAATCGGCAAATATGGTCTTTACTGGGGTGCATGCATCATACGATATCCAAGATGCGACTGTTCGTACTGTTTGTGTCACCTTTGTATGTCCTTTTTAGTACCATAAAGAACTTACTATCAAGGTACTATCAATCTACAGGTTGTTCATGAGATAACATTACAGAAAGAACTTTATGGCTAACTTTATCTCGATAAGTTACTGACGTGTGACACTTAGTTTTCACTGTCGCAATAAACGTCAATGGGACGTCAATAAGCATGACTTTAAATGTACTAATATGGTAGGCCTACCTATAGCAAATATTGTGCAGGCGTACTTAGCAATTAACATGATAAATGAAAATACAAGATCAGCCTAACAAACACAAAACAACATAAACTTCTCATTACAATCCAAGTTTTAGGTTGGCTGTGATCCTGTGATTGTAATTACACAGTAACAAAGTCTGAGCTTGAGCATAATACTATCTTCTAATCCAAAATATTTGTTTTTAAGGAGCAATGTTGCCTGTGTTGTTGTTGTTAGTAACAGCGTCATAGTCACGTTGCTGTGCAACAAACGAACCGTAAACAAACCGTAAGCATACACAATATGAACGATGTGTTCTTCGCCAAAATCTCGATCGGAAGATGATTCTTAGAAATAAGGTACTACATGTCATATATATATTAATACTGAACTTTTGCTTTTATTGTGTGGAAGGTACAACGACAGTACTCTAACTGTGTAAAGAGTAATGTTGCCTGTGTTGTTGTTAGTAACAGCGTCATGGTCATGTTGCTATGCAACAAACGAACCGTAAACAAATCATGCATTACGGAGTCGGAATGAAATACGGTGATCGCAAATTATGGAACCTAAAGTTGTTATGAAAGTATGTCTTTTTGTAAAAAGACAAAATCATCACAATAAACTTTGAGAGCAACGCTGAATTCGTGAATGGAACTGACTCACCTGTAGCATAACGTTGAACAGTTCAAACGCAACTGAACAACCATTTTCGAGGCAAACATGTTTCGTTTGTATGTTTGCACATTTAGTGAAAAAAAAACCCGGAGACCTACCAGTAAAGATATGATATATGATTTATCTACAGCAAGTTATTCGTAGAGGATTCGACCTTTTCTAACGTTCTTTTTGGTAACGTTTGTTTATATAACGACAGTGACCGTAACATTGCTTTGACCAATAATTTCAGTTCTCTATGACCAACCAGCACGGTAATTTGTTATACGTTGGTGACTGTAACGTATTTTCTCTTCGAGTATATTTGTGAAGGGGTTTGTGATGTGACGTGACATGGCAGTGCTGCATTGACGTGCCTCTGGAAACTAGTAATGAATTATTCTATTGTGACGGTCAAGAACAAATCCATGAACAAGTCCGTGAACTTTCATATTGATTGTGTTAATGTTAGGTCTGCTGATGCAAATATCTCTATAGTTACGACATTTGCCATTAGTGCGACAGCGAACTAAACGTGGGATAAGCAATTTCCTACCCCAAAAGTATATTGTAGTTGATAATAAAATTCAACTCACCTTTCCAAGTACTGAAATAAACCAAATTATTCGTAGCCAGCAGGAGGTCACTTTACCGGTTTGTCAGCCTGACTGCAGGTGTCACAAAATAGTCTGTCTTTTATACCCTTACCAGTCTTTCAAATAACCAACATTGATCATTTGTTGTTGCTGTTTTGAACAATACAGGGAAGTATATATTTCAGACGACTGAAAAGTTAAAGCACAAAGAAAATGCGATGATGTGTAACACTGATCTGGAAGTTACAGTCGCCGATACCACTCGGATGGGGGAGGGTATAGCTACCATCTTTGTGACGCCATGGGAATATATCGTATAAAAATGTTAATGACGTCGACGTTACTCTTTTCGAATTAATGTGTTTCAAGAAATGGAGTATGGTTTATCTATGCTTGGAAGGAGGGCATTTTGGACTATTTGTATAGATACGCATGTTTATGCAACGAGGGCTCCATATTTACGTATAATAATTCCTTACAAAACGACCTGTCTAGAACAAAAAACTATGGATTTTATTTTATAAACTGTATCTCCATCATTTTATGCAAAAACGGAGATAATGTTTGTAGTGTACCTGCCTCCCCCATTATGAATGAATCATTCTCGGAAATTTCAGAACAAAGATCATACCATAGGGCCTGGGGTTTCAAATGTTCATGTGTGACCTATGGGGTAACAATATTATTTGCTGTTACTTACAGTCTAGAAAGGGGTAGGGTTTGATTACGTTGGCGATACACCCTTATTCATGTACTAGAGTAAAATAACGACGATGTTAACAGCCCTAAATATTGCTAGTAAACTGCCATTAGTATGACGTCAGGACAGATGTATTGGATGTATTTGTGCTTATATACACAACATATTAGACGTCGTCAAACGACATGACACATGTACAAACTTTTTTTTTTCACTGATGAGAAACTATACGATGAACAAACTAGGTCGGACAATCCATAATGCTTGGACACTTGCCACAGTCACATAGTCAGTGAATGGGACCAACAGGTGGATATGAATACGGCCCTATAGAATTTTAAAGAGATCTTAAGAATGTAGTCTGGTAATGTAATTGGATATCGTTTTAAAGTATACCCTGCCTGTGTAATTTGGACCTTCCGTAAGGAAGGTTATATATTGGGATGAAAAAGTCTGTATGTGTGTGTGTGTGTGTGTATGTGTGTGTGTGTGTGTGTGTGTGTGTGTGTGTGTGTGTGTGTGTGTCTGTCAACGTTTTCTGAGAAATGGGTAGCTCAATTAAAAAGAAATTTGATACACATTCTTTACTGTAATGACTAGGACTGATTTGGTTTAGGTAAACATGACATGAATATTAATGGACTATTTACATAATTAATGTTTTTCGGTAATTAGGCTATATCTTAAGAATCAACGCTTCAAATTCAATAAAATTTGGTACATACATTTATGATAACAAAGTGCATGTGTCATATAATTTTGATAACATAGCTTGTAGTTTCAATGACTCATTTGCATAATTAATGATTTTCAGTAACATGCACACTCCAAATTCAATATAATTTGGCTCATACTTCAAACACAAGAAAGGTACAAATCCTGAAAAACTTGTGATGTAGCTATTAGTTTTAATGACCCATTTGCATACTTAATGATTTTCAGTAATTCGGCTGGCTATACATGAAGAGTGCAAGTTTCAAGTTGCATGTAATTTGGTACGTACATTCATGATACGAAGATGCACATATCTCATAAAGCGTACTGATGTAGCAATTAGTTTTAATGAGTCATGTGCATAATTAATGATTTTCAGTAATTAGGCCACATCTTAAGAATGTACTCTTCAAATTTAATATAATTTGGTACGTGCATTTATGATAACAGAATTCATGTATAATAGACAGTTTGATAATGCAGCTTTTAGTTTTAATGACTCGTTTGCATAATTAATGATTGTGAGTAATTAGGCTAAGTCTTGAGAATGCACGTTTCAAATTCAATATATTTTGCTACATACATAAACCATAATAAAGTGCAGATCTTCTTTAGTTGTAATGATTCATTTGCATGATTAATGATTTTCAGTAATTAGGTTATGTTATTACAAATGCACTCTCCAAATTCACTAAAATTTGGTGTATACTGCAAACATACCTAATCGCAACAATTTATTGCGTGTAGGAACGAATATCTGAAGACTTTGCCCTAACGGTAGGCATTCAGTTTACATGTTGTTTGTCCTAGTTTGTCCTTTTTTGTTTGTTTTTCTATGTACGTAATCTTGCAACAGGTTCCATTGGGAGAACAGTGTTTAAGCTCTGAAATGCATGGAGCCTATATATTACAGTGGTATCATTTTACATTATTTATTTCAATTTGCTGCTGTTCGATGTCTATTCACTCAGGCATGTGTAATTAATATCCCTGATATTGCACTGCGTGTACTCAGACAATCGTGACGATTTCTGAGCTCACCAAAATCCAACCTTAGGCTTTATTCAGAAATTAAAGAAAGCAAAACAACATAGCATTGATTTAAAGTTGGCTAAGAGTCAAAAGAGCCTAGTGAAAAAGAAGTTTGTTTTTGTCGTTTTCAAAAAATGACATTTCGCAAATTTAAAGCCCCATAACAGTCGGATCGCTAGCCTGCGGAAATGGCCGGCAAGATCAAACGAATTAATTTGAAATTAACCGCCACAGTGAACGCTCACTCACGCTAAACTCAAAGATTTCAAAAGAGCATTTTCGATATTTCTAAGAGAGATACCAGCTCGAAACTTTCACAATATATTTACAATAGTACCGTCTTCATGTGTCGAATTTTTTACGAAGTTTTACCGTAACAGTCTTTAGAAAATGTGATTCTGCTATCACGAGTTCGGATGAAGGACCTATGGTTCACGCACAAAAAATACGATAAAAAAGTTCAAATTCCATTTTTACATGTCTTCAAAAACAGAACTGTAAAGTCTCCTGTAGTGGCGGCTCGAAACAACGGAGAAAATCGACGGCGCAATCGACCCTCCGTCACAAGCGTAGCACAAGAAGCGGACGCGTTAACTAGGTCAACCTTGTTATTTTATGACGTCATACGCTGACTCGTTCCAACTGTGGAAATTACAAGTTTATATCTGTTGTCGAGGTTAAAGGGTTAGTGAAAGAAATCGTACCAAAGAAATACTCTTTGATGAACACTTTTACAAAAATAGTCTACTTAATATATATTTGTGTAATCAAATGCGTTACGGTTGTAATTATAAGCTTTATTTAAAATACTACATGAACGAGGTTGTCATGGCCATGCGTTATTATTGCGGGAACCAGTCAGTCCGAGCGATCTTGAAAGGCAGACGGACGGGTCAACCGAAAATTACACAGCTCTTCCCGTGAAACTGGTAAGTGACGGGTAAAAGTGAGATTGCATTTATAAGTGGAGTAACAATAACTGTGATCGGTGTGGATTTTTTGTATCAGTACGAAACGAATGGTGTTCTGGTTTTCAAAGCCTGGCATGACTCGAAAGCACACGGTAAAATCCAGTGTTACGTTGTACCATGGATGTATTAGCTCCAATGTACATAATTATTTGAAAACTCAATGCAGTGGTCAATGTTCAAACATTTCTTTCTTGCTGTTCGTATTAGGACATTTGTAACTATTGTAGTTTTGTTTTAGAAAAAGAGAAGCATGTACATTGGATATCCAACAGTTGCTGTTCATGTCGTGTAACTTTGACATTCCAGGCTGTACATGTAAACCTAACTAATACTTTATAGGTTGCGATTATACGTAAGTGTAAATGAAAAATTCAAGTGAAAGTGGGTTTAAATGTACTTGTGTATATTAGAATAAGGGAGCTATTGTATTGTGTATTAATGACTGAAATGCTGAGGTCTATTATCATCATCATTATTATATATTATTATTTAATTGTGATTATTTCATTTATTTTAAAACTTTTTTGGGGTGATACACTCGATCACATACATAACAAAATCCAAATAAAACAAAACCATACAAAGTTTAACATTACAAACAACAAAAAATGCATTAAAGAAGGTAGAAGTTATATGATTATTAATATGGGTTTGCTATTTGCCATTGTTCTGATACAATTACAAGTGGTTGCAGTTTAATAGTATTATTTCTCAAAACAAAATTTCAACCTTGTGTGTAACTTGTAATATGTTTATGTTTTTTTATAGTGAAACATGGCAAGTTTTTCTATTTCAATGGTACTATTGTACCAATCACGAAGATGGGTAAAGCAAATCGTAAGATTATTAAAGTTTTCAAGATTGGCCACAAGGAAATATATACTCAGACATTTTCTCAGATTTTGATACTTTCAAAATCCTTGTTACAAACCCCATTCTCATTGGATTGGCCAGAGAATGTGTTGGAAGAAATGAACATAGATAGTGATGAAGAGCAGTTAGAGATTATATAATATGTAAATATTGATTTTAAAAATATATATTTAAAAAATAAACAAGTGTTTATAAGTAAAACATGTGTATTTCCTTATGTGATATACTTGTGTATGCATTCTGCTTTGGAGTTGCATGTCTTTTTACTTTAGCTCAGCTTGGAATGAAATGTTTGGAAAAAGTCAAAATAACGTGTAAAAACATACCAAGTTCAAGATTGTAACTCAATAAATGACATGAAATTAAACGATGGAGAAACAACTATTAATCATTGTACCATTACACACTTTTTGATACTTTCAAAATCCTTGTTACAAACCCCATTCTCACCTATTATGGTCACTTTAGTAGTCCCCTTTTAAGTTAAATATTATGTCAAACAGAACAAAATACAGCTATACTATGTGAAGTGGAAGTATGCGCAAACATTTGTCCCATGATATATTACTGTGTAAAGGATTGAAGAAAAACATGCACAACACTGACTAAGTGTGAGTTTCTCATTTACCCCTCCTGATTCCTATACAGATTGTTGATAAAACTGTTGAAATTGTATAATATAAAAAAGGGAAACTACAACTCGACCATGGACAAATGATATTGACTGTAGATGTAGTATCAGCTGTAAGAAAAGTGTGCAGTAGAATAGAATCCTTAGTAAATGACCAGAGATGACCCCAATGTGGCTGTTACGTAACACCCACCACCACTGAAAACTCATTGATACAGTGTGACCTCTCTGCACTGCTACCTAAAAAGGTTGGACTTGGCCCTCACGCAAACTTAAATGGATTGACATTCATAGGTAATGTAGTTGAAGTGTTCCTCTAACTATATGGGTAGTTTGAAATAGTGGAGTACATGGAAACACTAAAAAGTAATACATTGTTTGGAGATCATGGTGGTGTAACCATACAGGATTTTTTGAATCGACAAGAACCCAGTTACTTTATTGTAATATCACACAAAAAATACATCAATGGAACCCTCTGAATGTCCTTGACAATCTTGTGAAAAAATTACGTTTCTGTAAATTCACCGTGAAATGTTATTAGAGTTTGAAAAAAACACTGACTTGTATGCAAATGAGGCATTCAAAACCAAACGACTGCTTATCTTTGTTTGCTTTGTATGACTCCCTACTGTGCTGACTGCAGGCTAACTATCTGACTGTAAAACTGACTAGTATTGAGGTTATGTCATTTGGGATAACCCAAATGGTTGCTCAGTTATTACGCAATGGTCATGTAACCGGGATTGGCCAATCAAGTTAGGGCATGCTGGCACAGTGTGTTTTCTCTCTCACGGAAAATATGGTCGTTGTCGGTGCACGTGGTGGGCGTCGATTCTGAGCTCGCTCTGTAGAAATGCCTGACATTGACCCACTCGACTACGATCTAAACACTAAGCTTATTCGGTGAACATTCAGCGAGATTAGGGAGCGTTTTGACTTTGCTAAATTCTTGCAGGGCCAGGTCACTTTCTGTTGAGCCACGGACGACCGTAGTTTGTTTAGTCCGGATACTGGCATTTGCTACTGGATAATGTTTTTCGACGGTTTACTGCTGTTTCCTCTCCGTTCTCACAAAAAAAAGCGAGAGAGAGAGAGAGAGAGAGAGAGAGAGAGAGAGAGAGAGAGAGAGAGAGAGAGAGAGAGAGAGAGAGAGAGAGAGAGAGAGAGAGAGAGAGAGAGACTGACTGTATACACACTTGAAAGTTGCATTTTTCAATGATGTACATTTTGTATGAAAATGTAGGAATGACTCAGGCGCATATAAATTGACGACAAAATACTTTATTGTACACTTTTGATGACATTGCCAATACAAGAATTCTCTGTACAAAAATATTGACGTCAAAGATTTCTACATTGAAAACATGATAAAAATACGCGTGCACCCGTACGTTACACATATCAAGGCATCCATATCATTTTCAAAACACTGTTATTTGGAAGACAATGACATCAGTATAATACAATGTTCACACGTTGGACATTCAACGTAGAATTATTTTTAAATGTTCCTCCTTTTTTTTTCTTTTTGAGTTTAACTAAACTAATGTATGGTTCACTTCTGCCACGTGATCTAAACGTACACCTACATGACACGTGATCTAAATGTACACATACACGGCACGTGAAGTAAAGGTGCACATACATGGCACGTGATCTAAGGGTACACTTAAACGGCACGTGATCTAAAGGTACACGTTCACGGCACATGACTAGGATAGACACTTGAACGGAGTGCATCCTAACACAAGAGGACATTACAACATGGCGAACAAAAACATGACATGACATTTCTCCATTTCTTTCCCAGAAAATGACAGACCAATTTGTACTCTGTTAATAATACTAATCCTGACGTCACTGTGACTATACCATATTTATTACATTTCGTATCTGACGCCGCCAACGTTGAAGCTCACCAAACTCCCTGCGTAGCCTCAGCGTCAATACATACATATCTTTAGGCATCACACCGTCATCATGGTGTGTGAAACACGTACAATTGTGTCGTTTTCCTGTTTCATTCCAGATTAATTTGTTAAGGTACATTGACTTATAACATCACAAAATATCCAGAACTCCGGTCACACTAAAATCACACTAACATCATAACAAGGCTAGAATACGTCAGTTAGTACTATCAATCAGCAATTGACGGACTCCACTAATTGTAAATTCAATCAGTTTTGACATTTTGTCACAACTTGATACAAATTATTGTTTCTTGAATACATACAGTCAGTTGGTCATTCCATGAAGCGGACCATATGATAATGACTACAATTACCTCCCCTCCCCCACCCCCACCCCCACCCGCACTGGTCATATGGCATTGGAATAGTAATTCTACAAAAGCTATATTAACGATCGTATTGCAATATCAGGGGTATTCTCGCTGGTCTATGGGCCATGCCTAACATGGGTTGACTTTACTTTATATTCAACCAATCAAAACACGGGTTGCAGTTATCTTTATATAGTGGAACTATTGTTACGATCCAAAAGTATGGTATTTCGGAATTTTGGGAATAAATTCTACATTTTGGCATTATAGACCATAGGTCACAGAATAGACTTGCGATTGCGATACTGGGCAAACAGGATGTCAGCTGAAAATCCTATGATTTACAAACATAATATTGTCAACAACTTTAAAGATGACGTGATTGTATGGCATGATTTTCTATTGTTTAAGTCTTTGCGTAAACGCCATTTTATTCAAATGATATAAAAAATGTGAATTAAAACATCCAGCAATCACTCGGGTAGGTGATTCTGGCAAGCTGAAATCACTTCTCAGTCGCGAGTAATTTCCGACTCTTGAGTCAACCCCGTTACGAAAGTATGAGAATGTGAGTGCTGGAGTGCTGTGATAGAACCATTGGGTCACTTCCCGTATAATTCTAAGCCTTGCAACACTATCACGTTTCTTCAGATCATAAATGGAGAAAAAAAATCACATTTCCATGGATACGGAAATGGAAACTATAATATATATGTCTATTCCAACGGAAAATATAATATATTGCATCTTTTACACAGGAAACTACAGCTAGCATAAATGCCTTTGAATTATGTCTAGTTAAACGAATTACTGTTACAGTATAATATGAATCAGCAAATAACTAATAAGCTTTGTTCTGTAAACGAAGTGACTTCTTAAACTGTTATTGTTCACTTTCTTAGCTACGTGCAAACTCTAGAGCAATCACATCTTAAATTATTGCAAAACTAGCAATTTAAACGGGCAACATTAACATCGATTCACTATTCAAATAAGGAAAATGTCGCATAGTAGCAGCGATTGGTGTGGGTATTAAGGACTCGAATCGTCACTGTCGGAATCATCTGACAAATCAGAGCACGACACACTTTTCCGAGAGTCGTTCCGAATTGAAGAAACAGACGGGCTCATTCTTCTGAGGTCGCGCTGTGACGTGATGACATTTTTGACAGACTCCTCCGGTGAAATGGGGATCTTGTGAACGTCAGACAGAACGTAGCTATCATAAACAACGCCCCCTATGGCACCATTCTCGATCGGACTGTGTCTCAGCGATGTGGCGCCCTTCATGTGAAAAGACGACGTCGACGGTCCGGGTACGGGTCGTTCCTCGGGCGGTGTGAGAGTCAGCTCTAATTCGTCATAGAAGTGTTCCTTGATATCTGAGTCCGTTCCATGACCAGAACACCTGTACGCTTCAAAGGCATCGGGAATGTGTTGATGGTCAAACGGTTTATACCAAGTAGGTCTGTATTCAAAATCTAGATAAACGATACAATATAGTCGTTTAGCACACGGAGCATGGGACACTAATGTTATTATAAGTAATTATTGCACAGCAGATCTGCTACAGTACAGTGCATAAAACAGACCTTATTCTCCAATTAATAGCGGTTATGTCAGGATTAATACTTCACATGTTTGACTTGTACATTTACTACACGTCGGGTTCCACGAGAAGAAATCGAAGACTACACAGCGCCCTCTCGCACAACTCATGTCGTTCTTTAACATGAACGATATTATTTTTTTAGACTGAAATATTGTATGCCAAATATACAAATTTGACACTAAATAATACGATATTAAAAGGGTTGATCCAATAAAGCAAAACCCAAATTGACACAAACTCATCAAAATGATAACGATGTTATCGACTTCCCCATTCAAAAAAAAGACTTTGGCTGGGCTTACGTGTAGTTACCAAGTGTGAACAAATCTTTCAATTGAAATAACTTACATCGTTGGACTACTAAAAGAACTAAACTGTCTAGTAAGTATATACCATGTCAATGGAAACAATTCATATCAACGTATGAACGTATCATTAGTAGCCTCCGTGGAAAAAACCCCACAAATACAGCAAAAAGATAGACATGAATATTTCTTGTAGTGGCAACAGAGTCTTCGTCGAGAAAGTAGCTCCGGTGTACAACCATGTGCGCTCACTGTAATTTTTGGTATCAATAGAAATAATGAAATCTATGTTTCTTTGTTAGAAGGTATCATAAATATACTAGGAATAGATTATTTATTTAATATAAAACTGACCAGCCCACCAGTCACAATAAAAAAAATACTGCCAACATGTATTCTAATGTTATGATGTCATTCTTCGTCATCTAATTGTTTAATGTCTTCTGAACTTTAGCTCTATACATAGCTGAAGATTATAGTGATGTAATTATCAATTTACGGCTAAGATTTCACAAATTCGGTATTAGAAATGTGCACTAGCTAGATTGGAATGGTGGATATATCTGAGATAAGTTACCATTGAGAGACATCGAGGTTGTTTGCATTCCATGTAGCAAAACATTATGGCAATACTGTGGGTGGAAAATTCTGTTTTTATTCGATGATAAAAATTGCTACTAGTATATATATGAGTGTGTGTGTGTGTGTGTGTGTGTGTGTGTGTTTTACGTTTTGCAAAACAACGAGCAAATGATAAACGAAACCTCGCAATACATTAAAACCTAGGAAACAAATACAAACTGGTTAGCTTTGAGGATTAGCGATGAAATGTGATTACACGGTTCTGTACATTTGCATACAGCTCATTAAAATTCAACAGACTAGCACTGATAACGGATGGCATCAACGAATTGCAAGATACTATTTCTTTCAATTTTCTCCGAGTAATCTAATAAAGTACAGATGGCTTGTTGTACAAAACACCCGAAGACATTAAAACTCCGACTGACTACTTCATACATATTACATGCATAAAGTGTCTGGAAGTTCGTCTACTCAGCTTTTATCCAAATGAATATGATATGCCATTATTCACTCAGTCCTGGGTTCAACGCACTTCTTAACATAGAGCTGTAAATAGGGCAATTTAATGACATATAATGGCCAACTGATATAACTTATTCACAGTATAATGAACTCCAATATAAATATCATGCTCTTTTTCTTGTCTGATAATACATATATACAGTACTCGAATATGTTAAGTTTTTACGATCATGGATATACTTATCATGGACATACAGTATTCGAATATCAAATAATGATATGCACATGATGAATATTTCCTTTTATTTGTAAATATCGTTATTTGAATTCAAATGACGTCAGTAGGTAGCCATTATTCAGATGAACATCTTGAATACATTTGACAGGTGAACACATAATTTACATATATTCTAATATTAAGTACACACATACATACATACATACATACATACATACATACATACATACATACATACATACATACATATACATAAACATGCATGCTGATAATGGCCATTGAAGTAATAGGTTTAGCTGACAGCATTACAGGCCTATGTGGTCAGTCAGAAGGGAAGCGAAGTAAAATCACAGGTAGTGATGTGGACAGGTTACAACAGTTCTGATTACGAGGCCCATTCTCGCATACATCTGATAGGCTCTATAGATTCGAATTTGCAGCTTCAATTGTTTTAATGAGTATCATCGGATTTTGTACGCTGCCCTTACTCGATAATCCATCGACCTCATTCACAGACTGTGAAATTATTGACGTTTATAACAACATATACATTTTACCTGTTCTACTTGTAAATGATAGAAGGAGAAATAAAAAATTCAACTACAATTAAGTTTTCACAGAACAATACTACAACTTCAAACCTTTTCCATCATGATTTTCCAATACACATCAATATGTCATGTAAGACGAGTACGAAAAATAGACTTTCTTAAGTCACTGGGAAATTCAAAAAAAAAACCTTTTGTTTAAATATTTTACGAAACACAACTGTCCTTTTGTATGAAGTGATAACCCGAGTGAATGACTGCAACACAGTCGACGTGTGAACGCGGAAGCCCAGTAACGTTTATCAGTCAGGTGGGTGGCGGGGCTGGGTGGGTGGTATGGGGGAGGGGGTTAGCCATAATATAAATTAGGGATGAGATGACCTCATTACATTCAGGACCTTATATTTATTCAGGGGAATGGCCAGGCTAATTAGGTAGCCTCAAAGTTGAAAATAATGTCACATGGCAGTTGTTTAATTTATGCAAATTACTGTAAAATGTTGTCAATAACAAATTTGGTCAATTGGCATTGACAACATTTATGTCCAAGTGATAGAGAGACAGACCATATCAATTATCTATTAAAACACTTTCAAAGTAATGGATTTTCGAGTACTATAATTTTATGTTGAGATGTCACAGTTCCTTCATAACAAAGATATTATGTAAGGTAACAAGGTATTAATATTAATAGTAATATATAAGATATATACATTAATGTGCTATTTTACTGAAATCAAAAGAAACAAATTTCATGTTCATCATTTTTCTAAAATCATGCCATGGAGTGGATGACTTACATTATTAGCAATACTCAAGAAACAAATGTGGCGACGAATGACCTTTTTTTTAAAGTCAGTTCCCGTCGGATATTTACTTCGAGAGCTTTTTCGGGTATTTCCGGTCCCACTTAGACCACGCCATTTTGTGACGTCATAGTGAGAATGGTTTAGCATTCAGGCTATGAAGAGTGTAGTCAACATTTTGACTAAAACTCAACAATGTTGTGAAGAAAATGCATCGCTGATGGTTGTGATAGACATCAGTAAACAAAAAACTACAACCTACACGTCTTAACAAACGGATGTTTACCCACACTACCCCCGACTATTGTATTTGTCTGTGGCTACCACAATAATTTATTTATTTGTGGTTTCTAACAATGTCTGCGTAATTCTCCAAGTTTTATTTTTCCCCTTTTCTTGAGTTTTGTGTGTAAGTGCTAATAAGACGTCGATGGAGCTGACAATGACGTCACAGATTTGAGATATTCACGCCTGACCTACAACATCTGTGCTCATTGACCAGATATCCTTGTGATCTCAATTGCCATTACTCAGATATTGTTGTCATGTGTATATGTCAGTTTTGACGTGTTTGTAAGAAATTTACAATGTGAGTATATGTGTGTAGCTGGTGATATCACCTATGCTATGTCAAAGAGAAGATTAATGTACATCCCGTATATTATTTAATAGAAGCAATGAAGGGTAACAATTTCTTACAGCGACTGTTTGACTGATCGATGGCAATACCCGATGATGACACATTATGCATCAAGTATGTACGCATTCATGTGTTACGTACAGTTATCGAAGGAATATGTTAGTCGCCATATTTTACTGAATTGAATCAAGATGCCACAATAGTATTCGTAACATCACGTACGTACGTACGTATACGTAAATACGTGTGTGTGTGCGCACGTGTGCATGCGTGGGTATGTATGTATGTATGTATGTATGTATGTATGTATGTATGTATGTGTGTGTTTGTGGGTTTGTATGTATGTATGTATGTATGTATGTATGTGTGTGTGTGTGTGTGTGTGTGTGTGTGTGTGTGTGTGTGTGTGTGTGTGTGTGTGTGTGTGTGTGTCGACGCTTCAACGATACAACAGATAATAGGTATGACTGAAAGCATTGACCCATACACTACATGTAACCTGGACGCACATACCCATGAAATGTTCATCTGAAATAATGACGTTGAAATCACGCGGTTGGGAGAACATTTTCCCCGCAGCTAATCAAACGTGATTGTATTTGGTGATAACTAACTTTAGGCGGTCTCTCTGTGTTAAATGTTGGTTTATTGCTTGTCTCGACATGTGCATGAAAGTGCCTTTGTTCAGACAGGAACGATAAGGTCACCATCCAGGACAACAAAACATAGCTACATGGTACCTCATGCTTGACTAGCGTTTCATCAGAAATCCTTCTTTCCAAACACCATCAGGCTATGGAACACTCTGCCTAACCACATCAGAGTCAGTGTAGATTTGGACGCATTCAAAGGGAATATCCAGTCAATAACATCGCGTGTTTAAATGCAAAATATTTTGTTCTTAAAAACTCTATATATTTTATGTTAACTTCCCACTGCTGCTATGCCGCCAGTACGACTTCACTAATTTCTGAGGACTACTTACAATGAATAAGAAATAGGAACATCAGATGACGAAACGGAGTACTGGGAAAGTGAAGATTACATTACCTTTTTTATGGGTAATAACTACATGAGAAGAAATAAACTTGCATTCTGTTTATAAGTCACATGGTTTTGCAATTCAACCAGATGAAAACCACATTATAAAAATAAATGTACACATTTCCAATTATGTACTAGTAAAACGTTCACTTGCATGTATGAAATGAAAATGTCCCAGGCCGTATATGGCTGTTTACGCCTTCAGATCGGGATATTTAGCTAAAAATCTTCCGGCTAACGATAGACCCAAAATTTAGCTTGAATATCTACAGAGAGACATGAGCTCATTTGGAAATGAAACACTGAATAAGAAATTAATGAGAATATTTGAGTTTGACAATCTAATGATCTGAACTGTATAATGTAATCGTTAATCCCATTCTACGTTTGCAGGCACTATTATAATGTTTCATATGTAATTACAAAAAAAGCGATAATCTTACGCGTGGTAAATCGGTTTAGAATATACTGCAATATAGTCATGATATTATGAGAGGTTTTGACACTACTCCTAGTAATAACTGATTCGTGACTTCCGCAAGCATATCAATAAAGGAGGAAGAAATATACAGTTTTGCAATTGGCAATGAAAGGTGATAATACAAACACGTGACGTAACAGACATCAACATATACAGATACATTTAACATTTATTTCATAACTATTGCGCTTATTGAAAAGCGCATACTTAAAAAAATATACCAAACAAACACCAATTAATACACACCATAAGAAAAAAATTAGTAAATTAAAACAATTTCCAAAATAAAACACATATAAGGGTACAATGAACTGTTACAAGTTGTAAGACAATTTAACAAGGTACGTCTTCTTTTAAATTGATCCAGTTCGTCGAAACATTTCAAATCTTCTGGAAAGGAATTCCACCGTCTCGAACCACAGAGCTAGACGGCAAAAGCCCTGTCATTCAACTTATTACAAGATCGTGGAACTACGAGATTTACAGTCATAAGACTTGTACACTTTGTCAGCTCGGTCAATGTCATGAACATTAAAGTTGCAGAACCGAATTTAAAGGTAGAAATGTTCAGATAGATTTAAGCAATGACCGTAACCTAGAAACGTTTCGGGCATAATCACTGTAATTTTTTATCAATTGAATTATTACGGCCACAAAGCTATCAGTGCAAGCGCAATCTACGCAAACATTGAATTCACACTAATTATCCCTGTCCTAGTGAGATATTGCAATATAAAACCACAATTTTCCCACGGAATACCACTCCTTGTGAAAGGTATAAAGATCTGAAACCTTAAAAAACCTCACAATGCTGATGTCAAATTTGCATGATATACGCTATGTACAAGCTGTGTAGTATTGTGAATAATTAATTATGCCTAGAGGGGCAGCAAAGATTACATATAGATGGCACAAAAGGGATTTTACCTTGTATTAAATAATTGCCATTAATATGATAATCATCAACATATGGCTTGATAACTTCCAAGAGACATATTTAGTGATATTGACAGATTATGATGTCAGAATAACGTCATGTGAATGATGTAGCACTATATTTGATTATCAAATAGAAAAAAAACTTGTTAAGATAAAATGTCATTGGTCCAATAGAGTAGAAAATAGCCGACGTTTCGGGAATAACCTTTCCCAAGAACTGAATCGTAACACTACTAAAAGGGTTTCTACGAAGGCGTATCATATATCATTTATATTGCCTCGTTTGGCGTGTTTGGATTATGAATATTTGATACCTAACCAAATGCAATTTATTTTTTCTTTGACTTGAAATCGTCTTCGCAAATACACGTACTCTGTCGAGTACGATTATTCCAAACAAAGTACGGTATTCGATATAAGATGTAGAGTGAAGGATGAGTGTTTATCTTTGTCACTCCGGAGATGTAATTGGAATTATCAAGGTTATGTAAGGTTTCAACAAGACATTCTAAGTGTCCTTCAAGAAGTGTTTACGATAGCCTGTGTTCTCATTGAATCAGTTTTACTCCACAAATGTACTGCAAGCTGAAAACGGACACTTACGTCACTACATATTCGATGTGTTGCTAAGAGCTTAGTTACTCGCACAATTTCAATCAGCAGGCAGATCTAGAGCACGAGGTTCATGCCCAAGGTTCGTGCATATACTGTCTAATTGCACAGCCGCTACAATCACACACCGTCTAGTGTGTCAGAAATTGAGACTAAAATACAGTTGTAGCCGGCCCTGCTAATTACTTCCCGGGAGATACAAGAGGAGCCCGGGAGCAAACCAGTGGCCAAGTGACACTCAAAAGTCGATATATCGATTTATGTTCACTGGGATACTGCAAATATATGTTGACCAGAATTTAGTAGATTCAAGCCACTAAATACACGTATACAAACATGTCCATAACATATGAAAAGGAATACTGGAATACATCAATCCCTTACGTCAACGGACTCTTTCGTTATCGAGTCCGACACATTATTCACAATGTTTCTAACTGCCTACATGATTGTATAGACTAGAGTAAGGTTACACAATTTGCTCTTCAACCGATCAGTGTAATTTACACAGTTTGTTGTATGACCAATCAGGCGCCAGGCAAGTATGCAAATCATGCACGGGCAAAGTGTTATTCGATCATGTCTGCTGCTAGGAGAAGGGTTCTTGTAGTCATCGACATTTTTTAAATGTCAAATTCTAGTAAAATCTAAAGAAATAAAACGCATGCGCAATGTTGCGTTTGAAAATTGATATTTGGATTTAACTTTTTCTTTTGTATTTATAGAATTGTTATCATTTTCTTTTGTTGGGTACAAAAAAATATACGAATTTAAAGTAGAATGCACCTCATCGGGGACAAATTGCACCTACAATCAAAGTTTTTAAAATCTCTCGAAACCTTCTCATATGGAAGCTTGCTTCTGGTCTTTTTTTGAAACAATTTAAGAAATTGTAAGGTTCACCATCTTGTGTTCAAGGAAACCATATTGGATTCTAAAATTGCTTAATTCTGATAAAAGTTCAGTTGCTATTTCAAACATTTGTACAGAAACCCTAAATTGTTTCTTCTTGATTTGAATTGAGAATGAATTGCATGAGCAAAGTATCAAGAAGAGTTTCAACTTTCACTTTCCTGCCAGTATCTCTCACAAAAATATATATTCAAGTTTACAATAGAGATGTTAAATCACGTTTATGCCAAATTTGCATTTGTTATTATATTAGAAGGATATAGCACGCAGGCAATATAGGATATTAATAACCATTGCAAACAGTATATGTGTCAGGTTAAATTACATCCGAGTCAAGACAGACACGTTCAATGTTGCAAGAATATCAGGAAATATCAATATTTACCTCGTCCGGTTTAGCTTACATGCACATGTATTGATTTCCTCTCAGATGAAATTTTAAGAGAACTGCACATAATCGATTTAAAGCCAGGGAAACAGTGTATACATTTTATTATCCCCATTGGCTATTTGAAAGAAACAATCATGTTGAAATCATTAGAGTGTTTTTATAACAGTAATTGAAATAGTAAATGGTTTTAATTTACCCAATAAGCTATACAGCTTTCATGAATCAATAACAATGTCTGTCTGTGTTGTAAAAGTTACATTATTCCGTCAAATTGGCTCCAAACTATAGCAAACATAGCAAATTACATTTGGTTTATCCCACGAAATCGAGGACGGGTCCCTATAGACTCGCGTCAGGATGTGGAGGAGACATTGTAATAGCTATGTACGATAATTTATATATAGTCTGATGGGGCAAATGGTGAACGCATCCTGGGCAAATGTGATTGTACAATATGAATTAACACAGTCACCCTAATTAACCAACTAACGAACCAACCAGCCAACAATCACCACCACTACTACCATAACCATCATCACGTCAACAACTTTAATGTAACACCACCACCACGCGACTACTACGTATACTGCTGCTTACACTACTACTGAACCTGCTTGCGCTACTACTGAACCTGCTATTACCAGTGCGTGTCTGGACATAACCTATTTAGTTGGTTAGTTAGTTTGTTAAATACTAGTTCGTTCCTTCGTTCGTTAGTTTGTTTTGTTTCTGGGATGAAATGAGAGTAAAGCTGTGTGAAAATTTCTTTGCTTTCGTATAAGGTATATGTGTATGTATGTATGTATGTATGTATGTATGTATGTATGTATGTATGTATGTATGTATGTATGTACGTACGTACGTACATACGTACACATACATACATACATACATACATACATACATACATACATACATACATACATACACACGTACATACATCCATCCATCCATCCATCCATCATACATACATATATACATATACCTTACGTCTGTCTGTCTGTCTGTCTGTCTGTCTGTCTGTCTGTCTGTCTGTGTATGTATGGTGTATGTATATATGTATGTATGTATGTATGTATGTATGTATGTATGTATGTATGTATGTATGTATGCATGTCTGTCTGTTTGTCTGTCTGTCTGTCTGTCTGCATGTATGTATGACAAAATCTCCAACATAGGCAAGTACAATGTAAAAATGATCAATTGTGAAAGAGTTTCTTCATGCAAATAAGCCAAGTTCTACGCAATGATCGTCGCTTGTTATGATCGCGATGTGAAGTAACGTGTTTGTCAGCAGACATAAAACACTTCATCTAGACATGCGCAGTGACCTTTGAACGTTAACAACTATAGATTACTGAATGTGACTCCATGTGATGTTACAGCAGCACACTTTGACATTTCAGTTTATTGCCACCCCCTCCCCCCAAATAAATGCTGCTATGGTCTGGCCGAGAGAACACTGTCATCACACTGTGTGTATCTGATATCATGAAACATGAAACGAGACGTACACCTCATTAAAATAGAGTAGTATGTTCCTTGACATAAAAGTTGAAAATTACGGTATCAGTAATGAGACGATGTGTCCAAAACGCAAGGGGATTTCAACAATGAACCATTGCTTACCATTGTATCACGAGGCTAACTATTCAGTAAAGTGTTTTTGCGTATAGCACTATTAAAATAGCAAAAGCGATGTAGATGGAAATACGAAATAACCACCTTGAAGGGTTCCGTCATTCAGAAAATCCAATATTATATATTACAGCTTAGGTTATGCTATATAGAGCGAATGTATATAAATAATTGATGAAACAATTAATGCATGACATTTATACCATGCATGAGCATAAAAATATGGAATATATACTCTGGTCGTTACATCACGACAACGCGCCTGTAAGTCACGACAACGCGTGTCTATATCACTGGTTCTGCTGTGTTCGAAATACGAGACAAAACGTTCAAATTTACTATTACTTTCCCCGTTTTTTCTTTGATATTACTAGCGCTGGTATAATTATGCTATTCTCCAATATTTTTCTTTATTCAGCCGGAAAATACTCTTTACCTAACGGTTAACACTACGAGTCGCTAGACGAGTAGTGACAAAGCCCCCTTGGGTCACTCGTATTTTCCTTGACTGGACGAAGAACAAAAACCCTAATATTTCTCCAATGTGAATAACATCTAAAAGTACTCACGTTCAGGTTTGGGTTTGAGTTGTACCAGTGGGTGTTCATGAGTCTGTTCACGATTTTGACGATTCCGACGTCGGTTTCTCATGGCGAATCGTATACAACTTGTACATATGGACAAGATGATAACGACAACAACAGCTACCATAACAGTTCGGAATCTATAGGTGTTGGCGGTATTTTCAAACGAGTCTTCGCCATGTACAATGCCAGTTGTCTTAGTAACTTTTTGACGCGGCCTTGTATCTGTAATTAAGATAATTACAAGTGATCGGTCGGTAAAGCTAGTTTTTAGAGACCTATTCAAGAAAGGGAAACGTTATGTGATCAAACGACTATCTGTTATGTTATAATAATTTAACCCCCAACCAACCAACCAACCAACCAACCAACCAACCAACCAATCCATCCATTTATCAATATATATATATATATATATATATATATATATATATATATATATATATATATATAATTATTATATATATTATCCCAGTACGTACCTATATTTCACCTAATTCATAAGCAAAATTGTATCGTTGTGAAAGCGACGATGTGGTCCTTAGATTACTCAAACGTCTTCACTTCTAGACCGTTGAAGGTATTTAAGGAATTGGCATAGAAAAGCTTCGATATGTAGTTGTTATTTCAAGTCACGTCCAGTCAACGAATAGACTAAATGTATCAAAATTCATACAAGAGGGTTGCCCTGATTGAAAATCTAATATAACCACTGCTTGTAGGCCATGGTTCATTTTCTTGTATGCAAATTCTTTGTTTGAAGTTCGCTTTCTAAAGTGGTTTTTATATCTACGGCAAGTATCTCAGTAAATCAAAGAATTCACTCTTGTGGCACACATATACACGCTATATCATGGCGGTTCCCTTCCTACTATATATTTCTAAGCAGTTGTCGACGATATATGTATACCGTTGTAATGAATTTCCAATGACTGTGTTTGAATTTGTGATACAGAACATATTTGACTCCGCACCCTGGAGTTCTGACATGACGCAGTTTGTACATGTCGCCAATCACTAGTATCTTTTGTTGCGATCGTTCACCAAGGTGTAAAGACAACATATACTGTCTCGTAAGTCTAGACATAGACGTTAGAGAGACTCTCCATGGTCTATCTTGGGACGTGATTCAAGTTGTAGTCCCGGGAGGGGGGGGTACCACTGGCCAGATCTGGTAGGGGTGTGTGGCCAATGCTGTCAACCCCAGACCCCATTTTAGACCCAAAACCAATACCCCGTTTTAGACCGTTCAACATTCGCGCATGCGCAGTTAACGTAATAATGCATTATGGGGCGATATCTAGAACCAAGCGTTTCATGGGGGTGTGCATACTATCTTAACCAGTGAATTAGAAGGGGGGAATCCTGAACTCGTCGAAGATCCTTCCAGGACCCCATTTTAGACCTAACAAAATAAACAAATTGTGAAATGTGGACCCCATTTTAGACTCATTAGCTCTCAAAAGACAGTACCCATGTTAGACCAAAGAGCGAAAAACCCTACCCCAAAGGGCGGCACGTATACGTATACCCAATAGGTGGGAGTACCCCCCCCCCCGGGGGGGGGGGTTGTAGTCTCCTTTGTGTCACGTTTCAGGACACTCATAATTATGCGTATCCTATTATTGAGCACCAGCAGTCTCACGTGGCCCCGGAATTGAGTTTGGCCATTAGGCCAAACTTAGGGCGTTCATGATATTTAGGCTACGGCAAGTTTTTCTCTAAATGTCGCCTTGTCGGCTGTTTATGTTCAACTACACTTACGTGTATTTTTACTTTTTGAGAAATATATTACACCTTAATTGATTTCATGATCAAGTAAACTTCAACCACACCAGAATAGGAATAATGAAGAATTGATCGAAAAACAGATTTGTCAATTCATTATCAATTCATCAGCATACAATCATTTGATATCTTTAAAAAAATAGTGTCATTACAAAATGCAACTTCTCTTCGGTTGAGAATGTATGTCAGACAAGAGAATCTAGTGAGAGAGAGAAAGCTTTTGTTATATTTTGTGTATTTATGGAGGCGTTAGGTTTTATAGTCTCATCACTGTGACAAATGCACGCGAATAGATTTCACAACGTCATGGTATAAGGCTAACTGGCCAGCTATTCATCAACCATTTAGATAGGCTGCATAGAAATGCCAATACAAAGTAATCATGTTTGCTTCATATACGTAATTCGTATTGTACTGGCATATAGTTAATCTTTGTCTTCACACGCTAAGTCAACATGCGAACACCTGTATATAGACGCCGTTGTTACTAGCCATGTAGCAATATAAGTTTAAACGTTCACCCTTTCTGAAATTCAAATAATTAAATTCACAACCCATTTAAGGAATCTATTTGCTATCGAACTAATTTCCCGAATTCTTCATATGCAAATAATAAACATAGAAATTAAAATACATAGATTTGTGTTTTTTGCCTTGACAGGAAGAATGTGTGCTGTATGATAAATAAGAATTTATAAATGTCGAGTTCCACTGTGACATTAAAAACGCAGTTTGTCGCATTATATTTGTTTAGGAGTGAGTGTGGGAGTTTGAAAACGCCCACGGAATGTCTTTAAAATGATATATAATACTGTCATTGGATACAACAGGCCTAAAAGGTTATCTAATATGTCTATCGAACCTAAATGTAGTACTGTTTTCATATCACACGAACTAACCTTTCCTTGCTTCTCATCTCATGTTTGATGGTATAGATGAAATAAACGTTCAAACAACTTTGAGTATGACAAATATACACTATCGAATGCTTTACTAGATGTGTCTTATATCATTAAATTATAGTGACAATAAAAGAGAACAATTTATCAGAAATAAGGGAAGATTTCCAAATACTATGGTAGTTTACATAACATACGATATAAACCAATGTGCTGTAAATGCAATTTTGTGACTTTTCTTGTGGTTTTTTGGTATTTGTTAATATTTTGTTGCGCCGAAAGAACATACATTTAGTTGCTAACGTCTAAATTTTGGAGTCGACATAAAGTACACAGCGTTGGTGATGCGAGCAACATTTGCCAATTTGTACAGATATCAAGATCAAGACCAAAACAGCCTTGACATTTAAAATTGAGGATGTAAACTAACTAGTATCAAAGAACACGGCTAGCAGTTAAAATTGTTTCCGTACAGTATGAAATGTAATAATGTAAATCTTCCACTTCATGAACTAGTTTCAACCCTGAAAGGAGCAGCAGAATATGGATCGAAAGCTTTCTTCTGTATACTAGTTATTACACTTCCTATATCGGAAGATTTATAGACGAATCTAAGTATCACATTTCCTTTACAAGATTACCAGCTGTCAGAAGTAGTCTTCGAAGGTCACAGTGGATTTCATACGATTGTAACACCGACGTATTAGGGCTTTTGTTAGTTAACCTCCAACACATGAGGGGTTAGAGGTCAAATTGAAGAAAACAATCATTACATTGCTGATGTTGATTGCATCTACATTTGAAAATAGTACTCGTAAAATAAAACTGTTTCTAAAATTTGTGTCTACTTCTCAAATTAAACACCTTGGAATAGACTGATATAATTTATATTGAGTGCCCAAAATATTTTAGCACAGGTTCGAAACAACAAATGATGGAAGAGATACAATGCATCAGATGTTCTCGCTAAGGTAAGGATGGATGCACCTGGGAATATAATATACACACATACATGTCATTTATCTGTTAGACGTCCTTACTTTGTATTCAAAACCAGTTTGATCTGGTATATATACTACGTGACGTAACTACCCTTAGGTCATGCTGAGTCGATCAGGCAACTCAGAACATTTGGAAAGATATAGCAACAACAAAGCATAACATAACATAACATAACAAAACACAACACGACATGGCATGACATGAAATGACATCATTGACATGACATGACGTGACATGACATAACATCACATATAACATTACTTAGGGTATTGTACCTCTGTTAAATTAATATATCAGTGTCTTGTCGTACAAACATCCAACTCTACACACTCACTAAAACACGAAAGGTTCGTGTACCATTGGCGAGATCAAGTCATATGCAGTTAATGTTGATTGCATGGACAAAATAATTACCTCTAGTCTTTGCTGTTGTTAGGGCATCTGTAACATTTTCGGTAGAATTGCTCGTGAAGTTACCAGTAAAGTTAGTGGTGAAGTTACTATACAGTGTTGTGTTCTCTGTAAATGCTGTAAATAATGTAGAAGAAATGGGTACCTTCGGAGTAGTTGTCGACGCTGTTGATCAATAGCATAAAGTTAGTGGGTAAGAATGCATACACTAGTTTGTTGGAAAAAAAGACCTCCTTCACAGTCATCAGAAAACGAATTCATGTTAACACACACCTTTTTATACTACATCATATCAAACTGTTATTATTGGAAACATAATGTAAAAAAGAAGACATTGTTGACAGAGAGAAACAGTTTGATAAGCACGGTAATGTATGCTTTAGTACTTCATTTAGTCAGTTTGGTTAAAGAAATGACCTAACAGTTCACATATGTACATTCACTCACAAGCTGGCCAGACGCTTGAAAATTGAGCATGTGACTAAACACCTAACTGAAGCCGTACATCGTAAATTATGGCCGACAGTATCATTTGGCTTTACTTGTATGTATGCGAGTGTATTAAAGGTTAATATATGAATTTAACAATCGTAACAGCGTATAAAAATAGATTTTTGTCATGACTAGTCAAGCTTAGTTTTTACACTACGTACGTCCTGCTAATGTCTTAGCGTTGTCTTAGTCCTGTCTGTCTGTCTGTCTGTCTGTCTGTCTGTCTGTCTGTCTGTCTGTCTGTCTGTCTGTCTATCTGACCATTCATGTGCATGCGAAGTCATTTTCTCTCAATCACAGTTATTCAAATGAATTGAAAGATGGTACATACATGGTTATGTCGAAAGCTATCTTTAAAGCAAACTGATTAAAATGTGTTGTGTTATCTTCATGTTGTGAGAAATGTTTGATTTATTAAAGCAATATTTGGAAAATATGTTCTTGGTGAAGCGACATATGACACAGTTGGTAAAATTGTATGTGTTACTTTGCATTATTCAAATTATCATTTTAACATTATTCGGTATGATATTTATCTCAAAAACTACTCTCTGCATACTAAATACCCTAATTTGCATACTATTTTAGAAACTATAGAATTTGATTGAATGGAACAATACTTTGCACTGCTGAAAGGAAATCTGGTCCATATTTTTACGAGCCTTTGCATATCATTGAATTTACTATATCAACATACATTTCCATGAACTTTCCCTTTGTCAATTAATCTTAGAATGCTGCTGTTACAGGGTGAGTTTGTAGTTTCGATGAGATGAGGTACCAAGTTCTGTCAGACTGACTACAAATTTTGATGTTAAGGTTAACACAATAAAGATAGGAGAGATTGATCATTCACTGTGGAAGTGTTTCACTGTCTGGTCTGTATGTTAAGTGTAAAGTTAGATATTTGGAAAGTTTAAAGGGTACTTATTTTAGATTTTCAATTTATAAAAATTTTTTATCATGGCTTCCTACTTGAAGAATCAATGTGAAACAACATTGAC
The DNA here is from genome assembly GCF_964340395.1 of Glandiceps talaboti. NCBI lineage: Eukaryota > Metazoa > Hemichordata > Enteropneusta > Spengelidae > Glandiceps > Glandiceps talaboti. The sequence continues at coordinate 23,503,902 of NC_135549.1, forward strand.
CAAGTATGTTTTTATAACTCAACACATTGCAAAAAGCTTAAAAATACGTAAAAGGTTTCATTGTATGTACTACAATAACAAAACATTTTACACATTTATTAATTTGTTTGCAATGTATTGGGTTACAATCAAGGACTTGACATATGTTGTTTCACATTGATATGTCAAGTAGGAAGCCATGTTTTATAAATTAAAAAATCCAAAAATACCGAGTCATCTTCCATATGGCCACTTAAAAATGCACAATCCACCAAGTCTACCATACTACAGTCTAGTGTAATAGTAGTAGTACTGCTACTGTTTACATCTATTCATTAACAAAATACAGAACAGACTCTTTGGAAGCAATGATTGTGTGTTGTGTTGTGTTGTGTTGTGTTGTGTTGTGTTGTGTTGTTATCACAAAACCTTGCGGCTAGTCCCGCTGAATTTGATATCTCGTTTGATTATAAAGTGCATGCGCAATATCAAATCTATCGGTGTGAAGTAAGGACTCTTTTGTATAATAATAGCTACCTTTCGTTTTCTTGATATTGAATGCATACTGACAGTGTCTCCCAGCATAACCTTTATAACAGGCACACATTCCAAAATGACAGGACCCCTGGTAGAGACAGTCATATTTGGACTTACAATCCCGGCCAAACCAAGCTGGAACGTCTCCTGTAGATGTAAAAACGTGACATCGAATGAATGACGTGTAAACATTCCACGAGATATCGAATTTTGGCTTGTCATTTATCTTGGAATGTCGTCTGCTACAAAAGACCAATCTCTGTGTTTTCTCATGGACAAAACAATGATGTTTATCTTACATACACATTGTCTGGAGGCTATTACCCTTTACAAAAGACGAATGTGTCTTTTCAAAGAAAGCCCGTCTGTCTAACAGGAAACTTCTCTCACCTTCAAGTTTTTTTGAAATCTTAAACAGGCTTCGTGCATGCACAAGATGTCTACACCATAAGATATCTCTTTCAATTATTAGCTATGTATTTATGGCAATCAATACCATGGAAAATGTCGTCATTGTTGGATAGAGACTGAAGTGGCTGAGACGTGATCTTTTACACACACGCAACAACAAAAACCTTGAATATGGATGGGGGTTGTAGAAATATAATCAAGTCAGGGGGTAGCTTAAGTGTGTAGGACTCAGACATTTCAAATTAATCATTTATAGACAGATGAGTGTAGCTCACGTACAACTCATAGTGAAATCAGAATAACTGTTACAATATGAATAGATATAGGTAGACCGTTAGGGTTGAGTGGGTGTGAAATAGAACCTCAATGGCTACTATATGCAAGAAATATTTCTGAAAAATTGTTGATATATGGCATGATTTTAGTTTAATACGATAAATGATTTAAATTTACTATATCGTAAGTGTTTAATAAAACTGAGCAAAAATAAATCATTCATTGAACAATTTTTTCACAATGACATCGTAAACTTAGATGGCTTCTACAATAAACAAATGTTGCACACAAAAGAAATGTTTTCCAAAAATTCTGATTAGCCTTTTACATGTTAACAGAGAATCATCAAGTATATATATATATATATATATATATATATATATATATATATATATATATATATATATATATATATATATATAGATACAAATCAAAACTATGTATATTCGATATAATAGTACCCTGCAATGCTACCGTAACACGCTTATGTAACGATTATATATATATATATATATATATATATATATATATATATATATATATATATATATATATATATATATATATATATATATATATATATATATATATATTGCTAAATAAATAACAATATTTACTTGGGGGCTTAGATTGCGTTCTGCCACTGTGGTATAGAGTACTATCTTAGCAGATGGATACTCACCGAGTTATATATATATATATATATATATATATATATATATATATATATATATATATATATATATATATATAATCGTTACAAAGGCATGTTACGATAGCATGGCAGGGTACTAATAAATCGAATATTCACAGTTCTGATTTGTATCTAGTTCACCCACTACACAAAACGATATTCAATCCGTATATTGCGTTGATAGCCACGTATTTTTCGTTGTGATTCTGCAGAGACGTGAAGCAATTACTGTGTCCAAATGTGCACTGAATTTTAAATAAAGCTTGTGCAGACATACAATTTGATTGTCTGATTTACTTCAACTTATCGACGCGACTCGAGGCTAGTAAAACCTGACTGGGTTCATCTATATACGTCAAAACAAAATCTCGGTCAATACGTATTACTGACGTCGTTGTGTGTGTGTCGACGTGTAAAACGTCACTAGTGGCATCATGAACGCTTATTTACTTGGGGGCTTAGACAAATGAGGGCCCTTAAGTCATTAATAAATGAGAATATAGCGACAATAAATCACGGAAAGCTAAATATACTTTATATGTACCCCAGACATCTACAATCAAGTCACGTTTAGAGGGTAACGAGGAGAGATGTTTGTTATTATAACTGACAAAATCAGTATTGTGGTCATAGTCTTTGCATAGAAGAAAATCCTGTATTTTGCAGCCGACAATTTATGACGGTTTAAGTTAGTCATCGTAATGTGTTATTGAAAGGCTGTCAGACTAGACATATCATATACGATATCAACCTTTACTGACACAGGTTATGCAGCAAAACCCACCGATATTTCTGTATTGGGTCAAATAGGTTAGATGCCAAATAACAGAGATCTCTTAAGGTGCGTCAGTTGTACAAGAGGGCAAGCAAATAGTTGTTAAATTCACGTCAATATTGAAGACGGCTCCGGCGAGTAAAATAACAGAGTTGGCTTCATATGAGTAAACAGTCGTACGGTGAAGTCTGATTGATGTCTAGACAACCTGCGGAACCCGTCATATGGCATTTAGACCATGCCACTCATCATGCATGTATATACAAAGAGTTTCTCAGCAGTACACCTCTCAAACCTCCTATTTCGGGGTCAATCCGTTGACTACACTACTTGTTAAATCAAACATCACTACCAGGAGATATCTAAACCTCAAAGTTCCATTTTATCATATCCCCACAATTTTCCTGTGCTGACGTATAGACTTATTTTTTTTCTTCTGGTTACTGGTAGGTCAGTGCTTGTGTCAATCAACCTGGGTGGATGCTAACAAGAGTTACTATCTGCAGAGCTTTTCTAAACAGTTTGAAGAAACACATCAGTCATAGCTGCTCGTACAATCATAGCGTAAAACCAATATTTGTTTCACTTTGTAATCACCTGATATGTGACAAGTAATATTTGTTCCGTTAAGATTAACTTTCCAGTCAATGATTATCTAGAAGACGTTATGACTATTATCTATCTTTACATTTTATTGGGTAAAGTCTATCAGTACAGAATCTGCAACCTCGTTCACAGTACACTAGTTTTTTGATATATGGATACAGAATTGGATTTTTGATGGCTTTGACAGCCAATCAATTTATAAGCAAGTACCTCTAGCGACTCTTTTCAACGTCAATGTCGTCTCTGATATATTTGTAAAATTCAGACTGACTCCTCAATTAATTTTAATCACCGTGTCACTATCACAGCTGGGTAGTATTGTGTTGACACTTTCCGACGTAAACTCTGATTTATGTGACCGTCGTCCTTGATAAACTTAAAATACCTGGCGCTTGTGTTAACATTTTCTATGAAATATGTTGAATAAATAATCTTGAACGGACTCTATACGAGGAATGAATTAAAGTGTAACGTGTAACACTTACTATGGCATAAAATAATCGGCAAACCGCATACCAGGAGAACAGACGCAAATGGCCAGGATGACATATGCCTGTAGAGAAATACAATGTAAATGATGATGTATGTAATGTATATGTCTAGGCATGTTTAATTCCTGTGCACACCATCACCGCGATACTGATATTCCATGAATACGATGCGACGCAACTTCATTCATTCATTCATTCATTCATTCATTCATTCATTCATTCATTCATTCATTCATTCATTCATTCATTCATTCATTCATTCATTCATTCATTCACCAAGAACCCATACTCCATTTACTTAATTAAGCCAGTTTGGCAGAAAACAGCAGTGAATACCCAACACAAAATCATATTCAGACGGCAGCGGCCACGAAAACAAAATTAAAGTATCAGAAAATTGATTCTTGTAATCTGAATATATTCAGCTCGAAATGATGCTATACGGCTTAGTTGTGAGTTGCCCTGGCAACCACTAGCACACATGTACATGTATAGGTAATGAATGAAGGAGTCCAGACCTTGCGCAGACGACACCTCTTAATGCGTATAATGGAAACTGAAAATACGTCTTGAGGCTTTCTGCATATATTGATTTCTATCAGTAGCACCGTAACTGGTGATGCCAAATGATATTCATATATATTCATAAACAGTGAACATATAATTTATGTCGTTTTCGTGGGTTGATTAATTTTATTGATTAATGTTTCGTGAAAACACCCAGGTGGACAATTACACGAATTATTTCTTGAATTGTCTCCGAATAATTTATATTAGAGTTGATCAGACTAAACGGTATAATAAGTAAGAAATATGATATTTTGATTCTGGAAAATCACTCTATTTAAAAAAAAAATAAGACCATAAAATCACGAGTCTAATAATCAGAGTAAGTTAGGAGAAATGAGGTAAGAGATTAAAAGTACATAGACGACCTTCAAATAACCGACATTGCAGTGGTTGTTTTCGTTCCCACGAATGGCCATAGCACTCGTGTGTGATCTACACAATTTTCTAAGATTTCTTAAGTTACTTCTTTACGTAAAATTCGCCAACGCAAATAGATGACGTACATATATACACGACAAATGATATATTACCCTCAAAAGAAGAGCAGTCGGCACCTCCCTGACTACTCTTGCCATCCACACCCCCATCATCATCATCATTATCATAATCACCATCACCATCATCATCATCATCATCATCATGATGATGATGATGATCATCATCATCATCATCAACAACAACAACATCATCGTTATCATGAGCATGATCATGATCATGATCATCATCGTCATCATCATGAAGATGATGACGATCATCATCATCATCGTCGTCGTCGTCGTGGTAACCCTCCTCCTCCTCCTCCGCCTCCTCCTCCTCCTCCTCCTCCTCCTCCTCCTCATCATCATCATCATCATCATCATCATCATCATCATCATCATCATCATCATCACTGTATTAAGGAAAACATCAGTCGGTCAGAATCAAGAAGATGAAACATGTCTTACCTTCAATAATATGACTTTCCCGGGCAAAATAATACTGAGGAGGAAAAGGTTGATATCCTGTAATCGAATCCCTATTTCACCTTCTTTGAATGTCTTCGATATGTCTTGAAGACGGTGTGATAATCGCGACGGAGTTCATAGGAGCGGAACAGTTCTTTTCTCGATCAGTCGCGATTTATTCATAATTTGGCGAAACCACAAACCATTTTCAGAATCTGCTTAGTCGTTTGTGTGTCCCAGCGATTGTAGAAATAATGTTAAACGGTCATAAACCATCAAGAACATGCCAGAATTGCTACAAATTGAGACTATGTGTGCGCATGCGTCGATCTCAGGTGATGCGAAAGGCCGTATATCCGGGTTACAAAGTTACCACATGCACGATTTCAACATCAGGGAAATTGAAGTACGTCACGTTTGTTTAACCTTTGTAGTACTAATCGTTGTCACACAGAGAGAATCCTTGAAATGTGGTAATCAAAACAACACATTTCTTATCCTTGCTTAAAATACTTCAAATATAAATCCCAGCTTAGTAATAGAATGACTCAATTGAAATGTTTTAAAATTAGCCATACGTTCGAATTCTATTGGGTTTAAAATATGAATAAAAATCTCCATATTCATATAATAGTTTACTGTTAAGATAACCACGTTTATATCGCTAATCCTTTTAGAATTCGTCAAAATTTCCAACAAAAGCTATCTTTGCTTGCTTGGTTTCAAAAATGATACTCATATGCCTGGAGAGGAAGCGTGAGTCCTTGAAATTCAAACACATCTGGAATATTCAAGAGTTCGTAGATCCGCACATGTCCACATAAAGCTATATAGAGAGCTGGGAGATACCATTGAGAAATCCAGTCACGCTTATTTCGTATCTTTTAATGGTCAACATACTCTGAAATTCTGACATGCCACTCTGCTTTTTATAGATAATTTAATCTAGTTACTTTAAACCCCAACTTGTTTGATATACATTAATCACATTACAGTTGTCTAATAGGATGAATTAGTAGCTGTGCCCGTTGCGTCATCAGTATTATTACTGAGTCTTTGGGCACTTACAGTGAATTTTACAATACCGTGCAGTTTTTCTGCTTGATGTTATCCCCCCCCCCCACAAGAAACTACATATGCCGCACTTCAATAGCAAGATAGCATTTTTTTGCTACATTTAGTCTATTTCTTGCTACATTTAGTCTAAATGAAATAAACCAGTTAAATGTATTGCAGACATTCAGGCGACAATGGTTTTCTTAGTATCAAACATTCGATGAAATGTCCTTTGCCGTGTTCATATGATGTCTGTATGTGGCATGTGTAGTTCATTTCACTAAGGCAAAATGTAGCAAGAAGCTGTACTCATTCAATCTTGCTATCTTAAAGTGTAGCAAATCCAGTTTCTTATTGGTTTCTGCATGGTTGTATCAAACAGAAAAGCTACACGGCCACGGTTGTGTGAAATTCATTGTAGTACATATCAATATTAGTTGTACTATGTACGGATATGTTTATTTTATTTTTTCTACCCGTCTTTTGAAGTGCAAGCATCAAAAACAATAGCTTAGCATTAAAATTTATCTGATTAAGGAATGGTCATTTAGTACATGGCAAAATTACTGATCCTGACCCCCCCCCCTTCCTCTGTACTGTGTACTGAAAAAGTGACCCTCCCATAACAGCCTAAAGACCTTGAACAAAAATCACTGACCCTCCCCTTTTCTGTGTACTAAAATAGTGACCCTCCCCCTAACTTCTTAACGACTATATATAACTTTTAACATACATAATGACGTCTACATTTTCTCTTAACTACTGTAACAATTTATCTCTTTCCCGAAGAAATTTCTGAACCCAATAAATTTGTGTTCGTCAATGTTTGGCCACTAGTGTACTCTTAAAGAATTTCCTGTGGCGATTTCAGCTGGTTCAAGAACAGCGTCCTCGGTGGCGCTCTTCGTAGGTAAACGTACTTTGGCAAGAAAATTTGTACGGAAATAGACGTAAATTCTCACCATTTTACCTTTTTTTGAATAAAAAATGTTTAGGGTCGGCGGCTTAAATTAGGGTCGGTCGGGGGGTTTATTTGGCCCTTAGCTACTATTTTGAGTATTCATATTGTCTATCTATAGCCGTAGCGTACTGCATTATATAGTAGTTATAAATAAGGCAATTGAATATCACCCTGGCCAGTACTTTATATAAATGTCACACAAGGTAAAGATATTTACAGAAATAAGAACAAGGTAATGCATGATATATTTTCAAGTTATCATAAAAATCAATGGGTTGAAAGGGCGAATTGTTTTATGGATTATATGAACCCATAAAAGTTGTGCCCTTTTAGCTGCACTTTATTAGGGTTTATCCGAGACGCTGATATTGGTGAGACGGAAGCCTTCGGAAAGTCCATCAGGCATAATAAAATGAAGAGTACTCTGTAAGGTTAATGGGGAGTGATGTACTTCCATTCGACCGAAACTGAGATACAGTCGATGGCTGGCCGCATTTATGAAGTTATAGTATTCGCCATACTCGAATGCGGCAATATGACACCGAAGCAATCGGCTTAATTCGTAACCAGCTGAAATATGAATTAGTTGCTGATCATGCGATTTTCTTTTTCTTTTCTTCTCCTAGGAGATTATCAGATTGTCCCATCATCTTTGGAAGTGAAATTCCCCAACTCCATCACGAAAATTGAAAGTAGCATTTGTCATCCAATGGGTGATACAATCGTTATAGCTTAACCGCAGCTACAGCATAGACATCACGCAGTCTAAGAACGAAATGTGATATTTTATAATGGCTCAGCAATTACAACTGCTTTTGATATGCATACACAGTGTATTTCTATTTTTTATGTATCCTCATTCGATTTAAACACGGTCTCGATACGTACATAAGAGGTACTGTGTTGGCAAACACGTCGTGGAGTAAAATAGCAACATAACAATTTGTAACGATCGAACATAATTGAAATGGAGTTATTAAGGGTAATAAAATTCAGTACGCGTGAAGCCTCTCTCCGTATTTACCGTACATACAGAAAATTACCAAACACTGTACATAACTACTTCAATCTAAAACCATTAGGGGCAGAACACACAAGATTAGCAGGTGATCGTGCGAAAAAGACTATAAATAATAAATAACAACAAATAAACAAAATATACAAATGACGTATTGGCATTTTGAAGTGCATTGCTATGGTGATAAATGCAAACCAAGTATGATAAAATTGAAATTAAGGATGAGACTGTATCTCTCAGTGAAAACGCGTTATGGCCCAAAAAGTAATGTGACCACTGGGAACAATTGATTACATGCTATGGAGCTCGATATGTCGTTTGTATGTCATATCCTGAATTATAAAGTCTTTAGATAAATTGCGACAGATGGTGGTAGATCGGTTATATAAATGTGTCGGCGCTGACACGTTTATTTGTGAGTTACAAGCACCTATTACGTCATAAAACCATATAAATTTTGTGGCTAGATTAGATATTAGTATTCTACGTCTGGTTAGATGTGTTAACATTAACGGTTAATTGGTGACCATAGATCGATGGATCTGTGGTCGAAGGCTTTAAATCTCTTAACAACTTTAATTGATCGTGACAAAAATTATAACTGTGCAATTCTAATTTCAAAACATTCTACCTAGTGTGTATGCTTATTTATAAAGGATCCATTTTTAACTTCCGTAAGGGGAGGTTATGTTCGTTTGTCTGTCTGTCTGTCTGTCTGTCTGTCTGTCTGTCTGTCTGTCTGTCTGTCTGTCTGTCATCTTAATTATGCACATTTTCAGAGCCGAGTAGGTTGTGATCAATATTATATAAATAATAAGTCATTTGCATAATTGACGACTTTTGTTTTCAGTTTATTTTTAAAAAAAAGGTAGTTCATATTAAATGAAACCATGTTTTCACTCTTCAATGCTTCATATTCCACTTCTTACGTACATCAACCATAATAAAGTGCACGTGCCCTATAGAATTTGTTTATGTAGTTTGCTAACGTACGTTGTTTTTAATTGTAATTAATGATTTGCATAATGAATGGTTTTTGACAATATCTTTAGAATGCAAACTTCATATTTCATATAATTTAATTTGGTGCACTTATTTCTGATAACAAAGCGCATGTATCCTATAAAGTTTGGTAATATAGTTTGGTATAATTAATTTGCCAATTAATGAGTCAGAATTTTTCAATCCGACAATGCGGGTAGGAATAAAACTCTACAGGAATTGCCCACATTGGAATCTGAAGGCATTCAGTTTATACATCTAGCTGCAGATCTAGTTCATGACTTTGGATTATACCATTAGGTATTGAATTCAATACACCCCTAAAGTGTTTTTCCAAAAGATACCTTCAGGAATGGGCTTCGGCATTGCTGACAAATCATATATTTAGCACTCCTGTGTGTGTATGTGTGTGTGTGTGTGTGTGTGTGTGTGTGTGTGTGTGTGCCCACAGTCGTCGTACACTCGGCAACTTCGTCCTCGTACTTGTACGGTAGGCAATATGCCAAGTAATTGCTCACACCAGGTGCAGGATTAGCAGACAACGTGTACTAGGTAAGGGTCTGAGTAAGAGGCGGTGAATGTAAAATAATTGTTTTACACGTGCTAACGTAAGTCAATAAAGTTTCTACCCCTATATTACCAAGTTTAAACTTTCTTTTTTTTATACATTTGACATATGACCCTTAAGCTAGACCTGGATCTTCAGGTTCAATTACTGAAATTCAGCAATGCCCTGCACTATCATAACACTAGTATTTATTTGTTGCCACCAATTTCTTTTAAATCATATCTCCATTTAATCACATTTGAGGAGGTGACATGTGCCTTCCACGAAGACTTGTTTTTTCTGGATGTTAATTCAAATTATGTATTCTATGCTTTAGCCTGGTGAATGCCATTGTATTTAATGGAGAGCAATTGACTTGAAATTAAAACTGTTCGTTATTAATCACCTCATATCATAAAATATGACAATCACCCACAATGCAAATCGACAACCTTAACCTTGCACAAAGAAAGATACGATACTCTGTCTGCTGGAACTGGAACTATTTTGTTATATATACTGAATCAATGGAAAGTTTGAGGAAGACATATCTGCTAACGAAGAAACTATCTTTACCACGTGACCTTTGCAGAAGAGTAGGCCGTATTGATCATGACATTTACGCAATCACAGTGCAATTGAACGTTACATAAAACCATTATCATACTGTGCACTATCACCAATAAATTTGTGTCCGGGTGAGGCTATGCTTGAGCAGGCGCAGCTATAATATTCCTAATTGTGACCCCGACTATGACACATGTTGTAGTCTTGATTGGCAAATAATTTACTCAATCTGTCGGCTGCATACAAAACACACACTGAGGAAAACCTGTCCATTATTGGAACCTAGTCTAAATGTAGTTTATATAAAGCTCTAAGGTTTTATCAAACAGTTTGAACAGAATGTTGCGTGTTGATTTGGAATTGATTTAAGACGTTGTCTTGAATACCGAATTAACCATTAAAAGCCTTACATCTTGTTTTACTCAATACTTCAAGTTGTGAGTGCCATCGAAGAGCGTTCGATATCGGAAAAAAGGGGTCACAAGACACAATGTGTTGAATTTCAAACGCGATGTAGAGGCAAGCCGCACGCCTTATGTTGAAAGAGTAGCCTACTAGACTAACCTTCGTTTTTATGTTTTAAAATATTTGCGTAAGTAACTCTGAGTCACTAAATTAACGACAATGTACACAAGTATGAAAAAGATCAAAAAACGAAAATGACCATCCAGTTTGCAAAACAAATGAAACGTACATTTCATGTTGTAACACTTTTTGTTCAATATATAAAGCTTAATGTTACAATTTCCAAAATGAAAAATGACATTAATTTAAAATTGTAAATTGACGATTACCCAGCATGATCATTAGTTTAAAAAGCGTATGATATGATTTGAAGTACATGTACAAATCATAACACGTCTCGCTCGTGACATCATGTTATCAAAATATTTATTTAGCTTCAACTGTTGTCCATAGCCTTTATCATATGACCACAGTCTCTTAAACATGACCCTTTTCTGTATTTTATGAGTTAATGGCTTAGATGTTAGATAGACTTTATCTATGATTTACGGTTCTGTTTTTATCTGATAAATTATGCGCAAACTACGAGGCGCCGAATGTAAAATATTTGATTTACACCTCGTGCTATGGTAAGTGACATACAAAGGTAAATGGCACATGCATGAGTACGTACTTTATACACGCATAGTGGCAAACGACATACGCATGACAATAAATGATACACGCATAAAGTTAAATGGTGCATCAGAAAAATAAATGTCACACACACAAGGCAAACGTTGCACGTATAAATAAATTGCACACATAAAGGTAAATGGTGCACGTATGAAAGTAAATGACACACACAAAACAAACGACGCACGTTGAATATAAATGATGCATAAAGCAAACGACGCACTATGAAAGTGACGTACATATAATGACGTACACATGAAAATAAATGACACACAGTAAGGTGAAATGTACGCGCTATCAGATATTTTGAGAAATTTATATACCACCGATTTTGTACACATGATAAAAATATTCATCAGATAAGAATATTCAAATGATGCTTGTATGAAAATAATTGACACATAAGGCGAATGATGCATGTATCAAAATAAATGACGCACACATAAGGAAAATGATGGGAGTAAATGATGCACGTATGAAACTAAATGACACACAGGCCAAATGATGCATGTATGAAGAAAATTACACTAACATAAGGAAAATTTATCCATGTATGGAAATATATGACACACATAAGGCAACTGATGCATGTATGAAAATAAGTGACATACACCACATAAGGCAAATTAATTGAAACTCTTTTACACACAAATTGTTATTCATGACTCCTAAGAACTAATTTCCTTTATTCATTGTAGCACACTGAATATTCATAGAGTATTTAACTGAAGATGTAAGCTCTCAGGAGTCATGAATACTCGATGTGCATCTTACAAATACTCATGTCTGCGAATACTCATAATGCAATGGTTTTTCACTTAAAGAACAATTTAGGTGAAAACAGTTTCAATTTGATGTTTTTTGGCCACCAAGCGAAAATTATGTGACGTCACCTTGATGAAATAATGAAATGACTCCAAGGTTTATTAAAATACATTTATTTCCTGGAGTGGCATTCCTTTTTAGTAAGTCCTGGACCAAAAGGTATGCACTGAACAAAATTAAATGACCATAAAATGATCAGCTTGATAATTAAATGTCTGTTTTGTATAGTATTCTGGAGAACGCTTCCTGTTTTAGCTGTAGGTTTAGAATATGTACATCAACTAAACATACCTTATGTCTGAAAATTATTGCGACCAACAACAAAGTTTAGTCAATGCATTTTCTCCCTCTACCTTAACAACCTTAATATTAACGAATGACTAGTTTCAGTCCATGTAATTGCTTAGTGGTGTCACTAAATTGGCACACCATCACCAACCTGGACCCACCTTTTCCAATGTGCAGTCGTGTTTAATCTGTGGAAAGACTTGACGTCTATTTACCACCCCCCCCCCCCGTTATTACGTCCATCCGTCCGTAAGACATCATTTCTGAGACATGCAATATCCGATTCTTTAAATACACCTTCATGTAAAATTACAGCAAATATGCTAAGTAAATCACGTACAAAAACAAAGGTATCGACTGGTAAATTTAACGTAAACGGAGAAGAAAACAAACAAACAAACAAACAATCAATATTACTTCAAACGTTGAAATAAATTGGTTTCCATGTTATTGCCCTTCTAGGTTTGTCCTGATCTTGTATACAAATATATCAGTCTCACTGTCTTCTTCGCAACTAAACTCTCCTTTTATAAGTCACTGTATATGTTTGAATAAGAAACAGTACTGCTAGAGTGTATCACTGTATTCACTGCTACCACGCTCAATTTTCCAATGTATACCAAATCCAGGCAAAAAACATGATGCATCGATACATTTTGATACATGTACAACGCTGAGATCTTACTTGTTTTCAGCAAGATAACGGAGTTGTATCCATTCCAAAATTGAACAATAAGTATTTTGTATCAAGGTATGCCCAATGTTTGACTCTTTGGTAGGTGAGGTGCAATATAGCAGAAGTAATCCACCAAACTTGTGCAATGCAGATCGGAATTGAGTTTGTACGGTTCAAATTGTAGCACCATTATTTTTCAGTGCAAAATCTGGATCGATATAAAAATTTCTAAAAATTTCTAAAAAATAATGCTACAATCATTTCAACTGAAAAAGAACAGACAAAATCATTCAGTCATGAAAGACATCAACAAGACTACAGAATATACTGTAGATCTATTATATTCAGTGTTAAAAGTTGCTAAAATCCATGGACACAAATATATACAACGCATTTCACTTCATTGTTAGTTGGCAACGAGAAGTAAGACATAAGATAACGAGCAGGATTACGGGGAGGGGGGGGGGGGTCTGGGGTGAAAATATTTTTGATCAAAATTATTTGTGTAGCCCCCTCACTTTCAAAAAAGAATCATGCCCTTTTGTGCCCCCTCCCCCTCCATTTTATCCTCAGGCTCCCTTGTTTAACACGAGAGAGAGAGAGAGAGAGAGAGAGAGAGAGAGAGAGAGAGAGAGAGAGAGAGAGAGAGAGAGAGAGAGAGAGAGAGAATAAGGCATCCACATACACATTCTCATGGCAGTCACCCTCCTCATCACTGCAAGAAATTTTGTAAATGTACAAAGGACTGCTCCTGAGGTTCAAACCATGAGCAATATATTTCGTGGAACCCCTTTTCAGACCATCAGAATTTGTATGTCCCACCCCCTTCGCATCCCCCAATTTTTTTTGTGACCCCCAGTTTCTCCCCAGGTCCCACTGCCGTAAATGCTGCTCATTCCCTAACATGAGTTTGATTCTTACTTCCTTGATCCTGTATATATTATGTTTAGTGCTATATATGAACAATAGCAGATTTGTGATTTCAATGGAAGGGATAGAATGGTAAACTTTTCCACAAAACGTATAATCTCACATATTTCTACAAACAATGCATCACAATATCATGACAGTAGCAGAATATATGAATTTGTGTACTTATAATGAAAGTGCAAGTATGAAAATTCACCAATATTGTAATTTTAAAATGCTATACCGGGTATATTAGTAAAAATATACTGGAATTTAAAAAATATGGATTTCGAATAATGCTTATTTCAGGTCTACGCCTACCCTTGGCCAAAACACATTCATTGGAAGAGGACTACATATATGTAGATGTCCTTCCAGACATTCAAATGTTCACAGGGTGTAAAATATCAATCTAAAACTCACAAAGGAAACAGTACAATTCTGAATCTTGTTGCTAAGTACATATTGCACAAGCTCTGTATATAATGGACCGATCAGTTTCTTCGGCCAGGGGGGGGGGGGTGTAAGCCTGTTTTTGAAATTGGCAGTGGGGGTCATGCCGTGTTGAAAATTGTGGATAGGGGGTCATTATGTTTTGGATGGTGATGGAAGAAAAATCTTTTCTAAAATGGCATATAGCCTTGTCTGAAATGTGGTACATGTAAATATTTGTTCTTGTCCCTGTTTCTTACATGAATTCTTTAATATTACTTATTAGTTCAAACATAACTATACATATACATATACGTGTCTTACCTAGCTACCACACTAGTTACAGAACATGTCATGTAAATGCTTGGCTTTTTCACAATCAATGCGTCATTTATATTGCACTTTGGGACAAAAGTGAACTTGAAGGTTTTGTAATGTAATCTTCATAGATAGTTTATAAAAGAAGTTAATCTAAATTGTTCTACTCGTCAGTATGAACTTAAATACACTTTCTATTTTGGACACTACATGTTATTGACACTACAAATCACCACATCTCATCAGATTCCAGTTTCTATTATACACCAGGTATGACCACCTAAAGTTCTCTAACATACCGGTGACTTCACTATACATGCAATATTAATGCCCCTATACCAATGTTACGGGCCCATTTTTATGTGACATGGGAAACTCATTTCAAACTTACGTTTACGTTAGCATTTCGAAGCTTGGAAATATTACCTCAAAGGCTATGAATAACTTAAATATTGCCTTAACAGAAGCAAAAAACTGCAGATCTGCCAGGGGGAAAACCTCAAGGATTCCCTCACCCCGTCAGAGGTCACTCATACATTCAACCCACATTCAGATGCACCAACAACCTTTTTACTGTCATAATGGATTTAAACTTTTCTTATACTTTCACCCTATTCTAATTTGAGATGATATTGTCTTTTAAAGATGTGAAATGTTCGTCAAGATAGTCAAAAACTGCCTTAAACTCCAAATCTCCCCTACCAATGATACTACCATTAGATGTGCTGACCTTTACTACATGTATATAATGATGTCATTTAACTCTTTAAAGAACATATTTCAACCCTATGTAAGTTATAAAGAATAGTTTCTGAGACTTGATGGTGCTGCCTTGTAAAACGTGGATTAAGTTATTGCTTGAAAGCGTCTGAGTAGCCTAAATATTGACTTTAAAAGTAAAAATCCTCCAGGGCTTCTAGATGGAGACCCCCTCGGACCCCCACATGAGGTGGACATATCCCAGTCTCAAGCTCTTCCCCTCTTACTGTCAAGATGCTATCAAAGTATATTTCAAAAGTGTTTCAACCCTATGCAGCTGCTTTATACATGTTGGTACTGTCTTGTAAAGCTTGGAAATTATTGTCTGAAAGGGTCCGAATAGTCTCAAAATTGACTTTTCAGAGTAATAAACCTCCAGGGCTTCTAGAGGGAGACCCCCCACGGACCCTCCACATGAGGTGGACATATCCCAGTCTCAAGCTCTTCCCCTCTTACTGTCAAGATGCTATCAAAGTATATTTCAAAAGTGTTTCAACCCTATGTAGCTGCTTTTTACATGATGGTGCTGTCTTGTAAAGCTTGGAAATTATTGCCTGAAAGGTTCTGAATAGTCTCAAAATTTACTTTTCAGGGTAATAAACCTCCAGGGCTTCTAAGGGGAGACCCTCTAGGACCCCCCCCCATAAGAGAGGTACATATTCCCTTCTCAAGCTTTCTCCCTACCTTTCACTGTCAAGATGCTATTGAACTCCTTTTTGAATATATTTACCCTGTGTAGTCAATAATTATAATTATGATAGTGCTAACCCAGGATCTTATAAAGTAGTTGCAAGACAGTCAAGCAGTCCCCACTGCGCCACGATAAAAAAAATACCTGTTGTGTGAATATTATATATATATATATATATATATATATATATATATATATATATATATATATATATATATATATATATATATATATATGTATATATATATATATATATATGTATATATATATATATATATATATATATATATATATATATATATATATATATATATATATATATATATATATATATATATATGGGGGTGGGTGGGGGATCAAAATGTTTTAGAATTAAGTGATAGGGGGGGTCAACCTGTTTTTAGTTTTACAGATGGGGGGGGGGGTGTCAGTGACTTTTCATCGGGCCGATTTAAGAATCCACTGCCCCCCCCCCAGGCTGAGAAACTGACCGGTCCATTTGTGTAAGTTGCTACAATCTCCATGCTTTAAATAGTCCTTACATTTTACAACAAAGTACAGAACATACAATATTTAGCACAAGAAGGCTACAGGCTAACATTTCTGTCATGGTCACTGGTTGCATGAAGCAGTGAATGAAGTATGTGTGGAAGAACTCTGTGTACTTTTAAAAGAGCAGTCCAACAGTGGTTAGGCATGTTGTGATTACTGGCACTCACTAATAAAGTAATATTATGGGAACAATATTGAGAGTGAGTTGTAACGTGATGTCTGCTGTCTTTATGTTGTTTGCAATACTCCACTAAGCTGGCCGTCACTTCATGCCATCAAATGGCTTGCAAACAGCACTCCTAGTGTCCAAACGGTGAAATCTTGTCTCTTTTCTCTAGCCACAATATGGCATAGTCAGGCACAGCAGTTGTCCAATTCAAGCACCTGCCTGCCTTCTGGTTCTGCTGTCCATAAACATAGCCTGACACTATGGGCACTTAAACAAAATTCTGTTGTACGTAGACATTTACATGAACAATTGGAATGCAAGGTATTAAAATCAGAAAAAACTTTAAATGCCATTATATTGTTTGATCAAAGTAAGCTACAAGTCATTCTTAATACATTTTTAACTTCGAAATGAATTTACAATACAAAAGATTGTTATGTCCTGTACAACAACCATAGTGGGTAGGATGGGGGATTCCTCACATAGGATGGGTATATACATGTACCATTGTAGCCTTTTTTGACTCATGCAGACTTTTGACTCTTAATCATTGTGTAGAGGTTTGGCGCCCTCTTTGAATGCATGTATATCCCCATATTTTGTATAATGTTTGAAAGTTGCCAATTTTAATATTTTTCTGAGGCTTTGACTCAAAATCACATTTCTTTTACCCACATCACACACCTGTGATGGGATCACTTTGCTCTGAACAATGGCCCACCTTATACCAAAGTAAACAGTTTAATGGTTTTTTACTTTAAGTTCTTTTACACAGAGAGAGAGAGCGAGGGAGGGAGGGAAAGAACGAAAGAGCGGGAGAGAGAGAGACAGGTAGATACTTTACAATGCCTATAACACTACGGTACCTCGGTTCAGTTGTGCTAAGGAAATAAAACAAACATTTGTTTATAACTTAAAAATGCTGTCATTGTTATAGTACATATAAATGTGGAAGCCAATAGATGTACTTTATCTAAATCTGAATATAAACATTTTTGTTTTGGGTACTTTTGAAACAACTGTATCGATACGCCATCCTACTTTGGTGCTTTTCACACTATACACGTAATATAGAATTCAAACAGTGTCATGTTAAAATGATGCCATTTGGAGAATTGCTGTCACGTGTATTGGAACAGCTGTTAGAAAGTGACTTTCCAATTCCTCCATCAACAGAGTGTATGGCCATACATAACTTGGGGCTCTGTGCATGTGCCACTGTTACTTTTATCCGAGGAGAACACTCAACATGCGTTCTGTTAATATCAAGTTTAACTGCTATCACCAGGTAATGGCAATGGAGGTGCAGATGGTTCACTTGTTGCAGCACTATCAGATATCAGAAGCGCTGCCTCATAACTTGGTGGTGGTGGAAGACCTGATTGTTCATTTGTTGGTGCCACAGCACCATATGTCGGTGGATAATCATTTGACAGGTTTGGTGGGGCTGTTGGTGCTGTTTGACCTGCAGGAGAAGTCGCAATCGTTTGCATTGCTATTGGAGCTTCAGATGTTGGTGGAGGGACTCGCACATTTCTCTCCTGCTGATCAAATGGTTGGTACCATGATGGTCTGTATTGATATTCTGTGAGAAAGCAAATGAAATTAAATGATAACAAGTCTTCATGTAAAACACACTCATGAAAAACTTTACTTCTGTGTGTCTAATGCATGAAATACACACGTGTGTGTATAAATTGCACTTGTTCTATATTTTATGTGTCCATATTAAAAAAAACGCCATTGGCACAACTGTAAACTGTAGTTGGCTGTTGCTGTGGGCACGGTCTTGTTGCTATGTATATTTGCATACATTTTGGAATCTTTATTAATTTGCCCACCCTTTTCAGATTTCATCTTTGCAATATAAACCACCATTTAGCCATTACTATGTCGTGGTCTGCTCCTAGGCATATTGCATACATTTGTTGAATATTTATTCACTTACCTACCCACCCCTATTGTTATCTTTGTCATAAACATAATAATTTCACTGTTGCTAAGGGTGTGGTCATGGTTGCAAGGGCCAGTCGGGCATTTAGTCGGGTTGACTTTGCTTGATTTCCCCATACAATTATGAATACACCTCATCAAATATATGTGAGATACAAGAAATTTAGTAGTTTCATGTAATTTCATTACTATAATTTAATTTATTACTTTACAACTATTATTCAAGTGCATTTAAAGTATATTTAGGTGTACTTTTATCACTTTTGTCAAATATACTTAAAGTATATATTTATACCTGTGTAAGTATACTTTTATCATACTTATTTGCAAGTACATGTTAAGTGTATATTTGTCGTTCCAAAAATCCATGCACTTAAAGTATATTTCTTCATGTGTGTAAGTATATTTCAAATACTCTTTACGTATATTTCAAAAAATACTTTTATTATACTTATTAGCTGCAAATAAGTATACCTTTCATATACTTAAAGTATGCTTTGAGTATAATACGTTTCGGAAGGGCTATATTAAGTGCATACTGAATCAAACGACGTAAAAAGTAAGTTCTAAAGTTATAAAAAATGGCAATTGACAATAGTCGTTCCCTTTTATTCCATTGTCAATAGTTGTTCACTTTTATTTTCGTGCAGATATTATTTCGCAATTTTAATGTCACATTTGTGTTATCTGATATATACAATAATTTCTTGTTTTTTCAGGGCCAACTTTTTAAATAGCTTTGGCACTAATTTAAATCTAATCTTAATTTAACATAGGCCTTAAATGCAAACAATACAAGGCAAGAACTATATGTACAATATATACTTACCCTGTCTGCTTGCATCACTGGTAGGAGGAAGAGCACCACTAACTGCAGAAGTTGCTGATGAGTGTGTAATGGTTGAAGCTGAATGACTGCTGTGCATTCGAAATCTACAAATGCAAATTGCTGCAACAATACATACCGCCACTATAGCTGCAACAATGATATAATGGTCATTTGAACTGCTGGAATCCGCGTTGTCATCAGATTCCCCTGCCAAGATATGATGATACATGTATAAATTGTATGTCATTATTAAAATCTGAATGGTCAGGTTGATTGAATTAATGAAAAATGAACTTTTACATGTACCAAAAATGAACCAGTAAAAGTCTCCTAACTATAAATACATCATATTAAAGGACTTACCGTTAATCTGACAATGTGTTCCAGAATAACCATAATCGCACACACAGGTTCCTTGTGAGCTACAGTAACCATTATTGCAGTCATAAATCAATGTACAATCTGAACTTCTATCTTCACAATGTGTGCCTGAATACCTTGAAGGACATGAGCAGGTTCCATCAGATTCACATACTCCACCATTTTGGCAATGAAAAGTATATTCACAAGCAGGTTCTGGGTAAGAAATGTGTTAAGAATACTTTAAATTGACAAAATACTATTGAATGTTTTTTTCCAGGCTGACTTCTTTAACTGTACACATATTTCACACTGCCCTCTGGGTAGGGCATTTTTACTGTTCTCGTGTCTTGCTTCATATGTTTTCGTCTTTTAGCCCTTGAAAAAGACTGTTTGTGCACAGTCGAAATGCCAGAATTCAATTAACCAGACTTTGACTTGTCCTCTTCTTCCAATCAAGTCATGCCATAGTCAAGTCCTTCTGTGCTTTGTTGTACCATATCACTGTAGTTAGAATGATACTTGTTTGTACTGCCCTTTAGTTATATTGTTCTAATTGTAACAGGTGCAGCCAACGAAGCTGTTCATGAAAAAACTGTTCGTACACGATGTTTCTGTGGGCGGGCTTTTTCCAAGCTTGGCCAGAGGGAGGGGGAAAATGGCCCGGTATTTCAATGGGCAACATATATTTAAGCTGTAAGATATGGCGAAAGGGGAAGCAGTGGGCAAAGCGGGCAGTTTTCGATATTTTTTCAGGAAGGTAGTGAACAAATTTTATTATTTTATTTTTACAATATTCACAAGATGTAAATTAATAGTGTAATGCAATAATTAGTTTTTGACCACGTGTGTCATCGAACCTGGCGAGGCAGCCAGGAGATTGCAGCACAATCTAATATGTCAACTGACAATTGTCAATACGTATATATTAGAAGGTGAAATTGTTTTGTTGTGAGTACGTCAAATAGCATCCAAATTAAGGGCTTCAACGATAGTGGACATAGGCCATATGTCTGGCAGAGGGTAGCGGAGAGAGGGGATACATTGGCGAATACTGCGGGGGGGGGGCAGTGGGTAGGCAAATCACAGTGGGAGGGCAGACACGAACAGCTTTCACTTTCCCCTTTAATCTTGATTCAAACGTAAAATTATGTGAAATGTGTTAATAGCTATGTTTCAACTTTCCGTGATAATTTTTAAAAAAATGACTCGTTGGTTGCACCTGTTGTAACTTTGTAACTTTACAAATGTCTGAGGGGTTAGACTCAACTACCATTATGTTATTGAATCGTGCTCTGTGCAGTTAGTGGATTCACCATGTAACATTTGTGTAACATTTGATGACCGTTATAATCTCAAGAAGCACAGCTAGCTATTTGACATGTAGAACAGTACTTTTTGACCTCCAATCAGTAGGCCGCATATGCAAGTATCTTACAAAGGAAGTTTGTCAACATGCCCAAAATACAGCAGCTAGGATTGTGTCACAAACAAGGAAAACAGATCACATCACACCAGTTCTTTCTGCTCTTCACTGGTTTCCTGTCCAGTACAGGATTCAATACAAAGTACTACTGATCACCTCCAAGGCACTCAATAACAATACTCCTAGTTACATCACTGACTTGATTAACAGTAAACCTGCAACTCGTTCACTTTGCTCAAATAACAAAAGTCTACTTCATATATCCGTTGTATTTACAACGTCATACGATGAGCGTGCATTCTCGTGAGCAGCGCCAGTCGTATGGAACAGTATACCACTTGAACTTAGTTCTTCACCAATTGTCGAAAAATTCAAGAAGGACATCAGGACACATCTGTTTGCAAAAGCTTTCTAACTACTGAACCGAAATACTATTCAGCTGTGCTGAGAATAGACAAGTTGCTGGGACCGATGTAGAGGAAGGTGAATATTGATTCCTTTATGATTTGAGTCTCTAGTTTTTGTAATGACTGGTGATTGCAAGTCTCACTGATTTCAATCCTTTCTCTTAATAAATGACGTCGATTCTTAATAATTCTGATTCTTAATATGCAATTTTAATGCTTGCAAGTATTCTAGTTTTTGATAAGTTGATTCCAAATTTTGGTAAGGGTGATTTTTGACAGAAACTGGATCATGTGCACATTGTAATTATGCATGCAAATATTGGGAGAGAATTGTAATGAGTACTTACTTTTAGTCTCACAATACTCTCCTTCATAATCAGAGTTACAATTGCAAACAGATCTCCAATTGCATGTACCACGGTTATTACAGTCACTATTAGTGGAGCACCCTGATTCCTTGTCACATAGTCTACCTTCATAACCATACCAGCATATACAGGTGTTGCCAGGTGAACAGTATCCATTGTAACAATCGAAGTCACTGTCGCAATCACCAGTTGAAACTGAAAGAAATTGGTGCACACAAGACAGCATGTTGTACTCAGAAAAGATATGTATTGACTCAATTGTCAGTACCTGTGATAAAATCCTGGAACTACATATACAAAATCGCGCCAATGGCATTATAGCACAATTGTACGGTTTATGTTTTGTTTGAAAAAGAAAGTTTGATCCACTCGCTGATATAGACCTATTGTTACCGATACACTTAGTTATACACCATCATTTAATGTTGGTATTAACAGTATCTTAGTTGGTGGGTAACGATATGTCAATTTTTGCAATATACATTATCATTTCACTGTTGCTGTGAGCATGGGCTAGTAGCATTTGCTAAATGGATACCCATTTGCCTATCCAGTCCTGTTGTAACCTTTGCCATATATGCCATGATTTGGCTAATGCTGTGGGAATGGCCTTGTTGCTAAGCATTTGTGCATTCACTTTTTTATGTGTATCCACTCATCCAATAATACCTACTGGTATCTTTGCAATATACATCATCAATTAGCTGTTTGGTGCTATGGGTGTGATCATGTTGCTTGGCATATGTGCATACATTTTTAGCTCCCCCTCCCCAAGGGAAGTTTAAGCTACTACAATGGGCTACGTCTGTCTGTTCATCCATCTGTAATGCATCATACGTCTGTAATACGGACGTACAATATCAGAATTCATTTAAACCAGACACAAAGATGACAGGTTATATAGGACATATGCATATCAATTTGTTTTTTGATATATGAAAATGTGACTGCATGGTGGCCATATTTATTGTTATAAATCAATATTTCCTGCATAACTCCCAAACTGTAAAGCACAGAGACTCCATTTAAGTGTTTCCCCCCATATTGTCATATGCAATCTATATATGGAGACCTTGACCTTGACCTTCAAGGTCAATTATCAAAATCAAGCCAAGTCCTGCCTATCACAGACACATTGTAGTATTTACATATTGCCAATTTCTTTTTAAATCATGTATACAAGTAATGTGAAGAAAACAAATGTACACGAGCATTATTTATGGTGCTCATGTAATTTTTATTGAATGGCATATATTTGTTGCCACCAATTTCTCAAACCATGTCTCCATTTAGCCAAGAAGTAAAGTATTGGGGGAGGGGGGAGATAGGAGGCGCTGTGTCTTTTATGAAGAATATTTATTCACTTGTCTATTACTTGCTGTTCTTATCTTTGCAGTCTACAATATTATTTGGCTGTTGCTATGGGCATTGCCATGTTGCTAAGTATATTTGCTTACATTAAAAAAAATATCAACTCACTTGCCTACCCATCCCTGTTTTTATCTTTGCAATATACGCCATCATTTGGCTGTTGTTATTGGCGTGTTTTGTTGCTAGGCATGTTTGCATACATTGTTTAATGTTTATCCATTTATCTACTCCTGTTGTTATCTTTGCAGAATAATTCATCATTTGACTGTGATTAAGGGCGTAGTCATGGTTGCTAGGCCCAGTTGTGTCAATGTTCTCTTAATAACAAAAGTTCTTGATAATAATTAGGCATCATGCATACTATATCAGTGAGATATGCTGACACGATAAAGATAACAAACAAACATACCTAACACAGTGGCTGTTCTCTATTGTTAGGGTTTTGAGACCACAGCCACAGGGGTCTCGACAGCCTATTGTTTTTGTTCTGTTTTTAGGGTTTTCGAGACCCTGTGGTCTCGACACCCTATTGCTTTTGTTAGGGTTTCAAGACCCTGTGAAATCGACACCCTATTGTTTTTGTTCTTTTTTTTTATTATTATTTTTCCGCCTACTAAAAGTACCTGCCAATCGAACATGCTTGCACCAAATGATTTGGAATGTGGGACATAGTTAAAACACAAAAATGGTATTGATTTATTAGAAAACAAAGACAGTCGGTCACATGGTCTGGCGGCCATCTTGGATTCAATATTCAAATGCATCTCATTTGCATAATAAGTAATCAATCAGAAATCTGTTAAGAAATTTTGTGGACCATGTAGCCAAGATGCCACATGCCAAATTTAAGGCCGATTGGCCTTGTCGTCTTTGAGAAGATCTTTTTTGTGTTTTTCCCAGAGACCACACACCCTAATTAATTATTAGCTTGTCTAATTATTTTACAGGCTCACTATAGGGTGAGAGAAGTGGGTCTTGCTGGATATGGATCAGTATAGGACAAAATGTCTTTCCCAAATTTAAGGGTTAACCTTGATCTTAGAATGTAATTTATTATGTGCATATCTAATTCTAGGAAATCTAATAGGGCTGGGGATGCAGTTTTTGGTTGAAATGCTCTACCATGGGACAAAATTTATTTCCCAAATTTTGGGATGACCTTTGACCTACTTTCGCATATCTCAGCATGTACAACATCTGTAGACCTGGTATTTGGTGGAATGTGGGTAACTATGGGACCAAATTTATTTCCCAATTTTGGGATGACCTTTGACCTACTTTCGCATATCTCAGCCTGTACAACATATGCAGTCCTGATAATTGGTGGAATGTGGGTAACTATGGGACCAAATTTTTCCCAAATTTTGGGATGACCTTTGACCCACTTTCGCATATCTCACCCTGTACAACATGCGAAGACCTTGTATTTGGTGGAATGTAATGACATTGCACAGCCTGGTTTTTCACTCACAATTTCCTTTAATATAGACCCAATGGTGGGAGTCTGTCCCCTATGAGTGATTTAGACATGCTCACTAGAAATGATTTTAAGGAGAAATACTACAATGTGCAACTTTTTTTCACTAAAATTCACAAAAATACTTTGTAATATTGGGTTGAAAACAGGGGGTCATCACACTTTTTCCTATGACAACAATTTATGTAAAGAGGGCTTCAAAACTCAACTCATATTGTAAAACATGGAATAAAATGTCAAAAACTGATTAAAATTAGCTTTGATATTTTTTGCATTAAAGTTGAAGAATCACAAGTATAAGTAGATATGTGTTCAGGTTGTCATGACAACATATTTACATCAAGTACATTGTATACTTCATGTGCAATGACATAACCAGGCAAGGGGAAAAAGTGAACTTCAGAATCTCTACAAAATCCTTTTATGAAACTTTGTAGTTTGAAGGCATTTGATATGGAATTGGAAAATATAAAGAAATTAATGACACTGCTATTTTTGTTATAACAGGAATGCAAATTCATTCAAGTAGATAAAAGAGCAAGTTTAAATAAGATTTTAAAAAAACCCACATTTTGTATGAATTTCTGCCAACTTAGGGAGTCAAAATGTGCACATGAAAGATGTAAACATTGTTCAAATTTCCAGTATATTACATTGTACATCTTAAGCTAGACATTCAAAAAGTTCGATAATATGACAGAACCCCGTGATAGATAAGTTCAAGTTTGGCATACTCTGGGTATTTGCACATGTGATTGCAGTGTTCCCTGTTGGCATACTTTTGAAAAGGTCTAGTGTAGCAGAAAACACTGTAAGGATTAGAGTAAATACCCCTGAATACCCATACTGGAATTGACGTTGAATAATGGGGTTGTTTATTATTACATGTATTTATCGGAAATAACAAATTTGCAGAAAAATGACACTGTGCAATTGCATGTTTTTATGTACAATTCATGATTGTACCCACATTTGCATATCATTTGCATGTAGGTAATCATATTGTTGGTATTGCACAGCAGTGCAAATACACCTAGTATACTATGTGGGCGCAATGGTGTAAGTAATCTCTGGTACATAATTAATTACGTAATGATATCCTACCCTACACTTTCGTATGCAATAAATGACACTTTAGGTTATTCATTATTAGTTCAACTTTACAAGTACACTGTATACTGCATGTGCAATGTTCTTTTATTATCGTAACATTTCACCCTTAAGCCAAATTGCCAATTTTGTAACGTGTAAATGAAATGTAGACACGAATTCAGCGTTCTTCTCTTTATCATGTTACAGAAATGGCCCAATGGATGAAATAAATAGGTTTTTTTTTTCTACACATCTTGATAATGCAATATATACGTGGATAACTATGTATTTTATAATACATACTAGGATTCTTTATTGACTTAATTTACCCCAATGCATGCTGTTACTGTTTATATAAGAGTTGACACTGTGTAAGTGATGTTTGTGTGTTATCTCTATGGTGTCTATCTCAAAGTAAAACCCTGTGATCATGTAGGCTCACTGATCTTGATAGTTTGAGCAATAGCTTGGGCAAGCTTCTTTTCGATAAAAGCTGTAAGAAAGTCACCTTCTGAATGGACATGACAGTGATTCAGAACCCCCCCCCCCCAAATATTTGGTTAATTGACATATGATCTATATCGATCATTAGCTATTAAAACTTACCTGATCCAGTTATAATACTGAGGAAAATACTGGATGCAAACAGCTGAGTTATAAGTACACTTTGCATTTCATTGCTTGATCTGCTTCAAATGAAATAATTACAAATTTCGACCTGGAGAAGAAGAGGAGAGACATGTGTTGTAGCTATGTGGAACATTTTATATTACTCTCACACTGGTAATTGAGCCTTCGGCTAACTAAGATCATGAAGATAAATACAAGTGAAAACTATTGTACCTGTTGCAATATGTTGATATAACAGTGATCAGCTTTGAATGGATTTTGGTTAGATTACAGTCTCAGTAGGGAGGCGTCTGTGGAGTTTTTTTATTGATAGAGTTCCATGAACTTGCCTGTTTCAGAACTTCCAATGTTTACACTATCTTGATCACAGGGTGATTACAATCACACGACAGAGGAACTACTATCCCCCACTTGTGTTAAATATATCACATTGAAGAACACTAGATTTAGTTTGAGCCTATTATAGTAAACCTAAGGCTTAATTACCAGTCTTAATTGTAATATTCAATCAAAATTAGTGCTAAGACTTAGCTATCTGATTTGACATATACTGGCTTAACAGTATAGACTGTACATTTTTGTAGAATCTATGAGCTGGCTGATGATGTTTTCAAGCCAGATAGTCATGTCTCTGGGCTAAATCAAACATTACCTGAAAACATTTCAACTCCCCCAAAATGAACGCTACGGTTTTTGTAGCTCCCCTCCCCAATGTTACACAGAGATTTTCATATGTGCAATTATACAGTTTAACCCCTGTGTCCCCCTCCAACAGTGGGCATTGAAACTGTAGTTCATTTAGCTCAAACCCACTCTCTCTAGTCTCTACACACACGTTCACAAGTGCGATATCGACACGGTTTCGAAATTTGGTTAAAGAGAAATGAAGTTCAGCAATTCAATCAGACCCACTACTTAAATGAATGAAGTTCATTTTAATATTGAGCTTGTGTGACATAGTGCGATCGTCCCATAAGCTACAAATATATTTCAGTGCAATTGCAAACACTAAAAGTGAAATTATCATCTAATGCTTGTCAACAGTATATAAGTTATGATGTTGTGGTGTTTGATAAGTTAGTTTTATAACACGCAGAAGATCTAGAGTTTGCTTCGTTATGCTCTGATAGTAGAAAGCCTGTAGGGTTACAATGGTGACCTTTAACCCCATCAACCAACTATTATGTATGAAGGTGAATGACTGCATTGTCAAACCATCCTATCAGCATGAATTCATAGTCCAGCATTCAATCGAAAGACAGTCAGCTGTGCTACTAATCCTGTACAATGTTCCATATTTTCATAAAATTTTGCAGAAATCCACACACGGTGACATCAAAATAAAACCTCCAAACCAATATGAAATTCTGAGTAAGTAATTCATGAATAGAAATTTTAAAAAATCAAATATTCTTTTGACAGAATTTGAAGTGAGATAAAACTATCTACTGCTGTACTAATTAAATGACTGAAAAATTTCAACAATAATCCACAATTCATGTCAACAATATGTCGTCAGCATGATCAGGGTTACAGTCGAGTTATAGATGAACGCCCACTGTAGTATATCACCGACAACATGTCAGCAAACATATATAAAAGTCTATCATTTGGTATACGCATTCATGACACTAGGGTTTACAATTGCAATGTAAGTCACACAGCGGTTGTATTTAAAATTTAATGTAGGCCAAGATAAAACACGCATTGTCGACTGAAATCCAACTATTGACCTTTACACGTACGCGTAGGTCGTCTTTACCGTGTCTGCGGTTTATATGATTCATTGCGACGTAGACTTTATATATTTCAATGAATGAACAGGCGATATGCGCATTTCGTGCGCCAAAGTGCAATGTCATGTACGTCTGCTGTTCACAAGCAAAACACCCAGAACGGCCCCTGGACTGCATGGTTTTCATTTTAATTATCCATGTGTGCATATTACAATCACGAAAGGACGCTCAACGTGTCGACAGACTACAGACTGGATCGCCTTCGATTATTTTGTGATGTAAAACAGGTACACCTTGAACATTGGTTTCTCAAGGCCAAACTTTACACATTCTTAGTGTAAACTGAAAAATAAACCCGAGTGAAAGGTCGTGACCCATTTTCCTCCGTAACTCTCCAAATATACTATTAGGGAACGTTAATCCTCATTAGCATAGCTCCTTCGATAAAACTGCAATGTATGGAAAAACGTACAGCAAATATCAATTATTTACATATACATGTAACGGATATACGCGAATTGTAAGACGTACCTGAATCGAAGGAACCTTGTGATGACTGGTTCATGTGGTTTATATTGATGAGTTCAGGCCATGGGTCACGGTGTCATATTATCTCGTTGCCTGGCGTGGAGTATACCATCACGCTAACTCTCGATTTTAGATTTTAGAAATATGCGCCCTAGAACTCGGACATATGTCCGTCCCTCTCCAGAAGTATGCGCTACGAGAACTCAGAGACGTTTCCGTATCACCCCGTTATAATGGTTCGTTATACAGTATCAATGGCTATATGGTAGCCTGCATGATCACAGTCACTTGTGAGCTAATATTCTATTCCAGGATGACAATATTCTATTCTTTGAATATAACATTCTCTTCTCTTCAGGGATGATAACATCATATTCTAGGATGACAGTATTCTATTCTAAGATGATCATAATACAAAGTTATTAGGTATTTACAAATTAATACTGATATTCAAACAATGCCGTCACCGGTGATTGCATCTAAAATTAGCTATCCACCGGTGACGGGTATTTTTTGAATATTCGTAAATACCTAATAACGTCATTATTTTGTATTATTATCATCCTAGAATAGAATATTATCATCATGGAATAGAATATTAGCTCACAAGTGACTGTGTGTAAGATACTGACATTCGTGTCACGAAGAACTCCTTGACTATATATTCATATTAATGTTCGTTGAGATGATCATACAATCATAATTATGTCTTGTACTTGTAGGAAAATTCCATGCTATACGTACGTGCTGGTTTTGCATAAGAGAGCCTTCAGTATTTACAGGGGGGGGCCCGGATGAATCAGAGGGGAGGGGGGGGGGTCACATTTTACAATCCGTACGGGTAGTTTTGTGACCAAATTGAATATTCAATTATTGTCAATTTGTTTTGTGTGTTTTGAGATGTAAAAGTGAGTGAGATGAGCACTCAACATTTATTTTTACGAGTACTTTACATATCAAAGTGCAAATACATATATTGTAAGCAAATTGTTTATAAAACGATGCATTTTATTGAGTCTACCATCTCACCTTATCACTCAAACTGTCTACGAATGTTGTTGTTAGAATATCTACATATGATTAACATTTAGAGTAACCCTGCAGTAACCGGTGCCAAACTTAGCTTATCACTCTTTTATTGAAGAAATACATGTACAGCCTTTCAAATCTGTACAGCACATTGGAATTCTCCCTCGTCGTTGCCAAATTAAATCATACATGTACTGACTCAAGTAGTGACAGTGAGTCAGATGAGAGTGACACTGATAATGGCAATACTGAAGGTGAAGGTGATGATGATGATGATGACAGTGATATCAGGGAACTTTTACAAGTGACCAAATCAGGCAGAGTATGCACAACATGAAAAGCACGTTTTAGATATTAAATAGATTGGGTATGATTTATAAGAGAAATGTAACTAGACAGTCTTTTACTGTTTGTCACTTTATCTGTACAAATATTGCGTTCTATACAGAGTCAAAATCATTTACTTTGTATGTATACATATAATGGGAAGATTGATTAACGTTCAGTATATGCAATTGTCATGAGGAAGGTCATGTTTTACAAAATGGGACAACGGGGAGGGTCACTTTTTACAAATGGAATATATATATATATATATATATATATATATATATATATATATATATATATATATATATATATATATATATATATATTGAAACTTGGCACAAATGTGACATATACATGTAAGACAAATCTGATTTTATCATCATGTATTCCACTGTAACAATTGTTCAAATCGGTATAACAATTTTCTATTCTACAGATTCTCATAACATCCATTGTACCATGCACAAGCCATTTAGAACAAAAAAATATGGAATATATACTCTGGTCGTTCTGTGTCACGACATTACGTGTCTACGTCACTGGTTCTGCTGTGTTCAAAACTTTCAAAACTGTCATTACTCCCCCTAGATTTCTTTGATATTACTGGCACTGGTATAATTACGCTATTCTCTCATATTTTTCTTCATTCAGCCAGAAAAAAATATCGTGATCTAAGGGTTTTCAGTACTCATCTCGTGACGCGTTGTGACAAAGGCTCCTTAGGTCACTCATATTTTCCTTGGCTGAACAAAGAAATATGTTGGGGGAATTACATCTAATTATACGAAGCACACAAGCCATAAGATATTGTCTTTGAACACAAAATATAAACCCGGGTCATTCTCTGCTACGTCACTTGTTCGGTGGTGCTTGAAATATGAGTCAAAAGATTCCGAATTGCCATTATTATTCCTGATTTTTCATCATGTTTAACGAGGTATAATTATATCATCCTCAATATTATTTTTTCATTCAGCCAGATTATACTTGTGACCAAAGGGTTTGTCACTAATCATCCAATGACCCAAAGTAACAAGGCCCCTTAGGTCACTCATATTGGCCATAATATCTACTTATATATCAGTTTCCATTAAACATGTGTTCTCTGAAATTTAAATGTTAAGGTGCTCATTAGCCTATCATGATTGATCATTACATGGCATGGCAAGTTATCCAGAAAATAATTTTTGAGTACCCAAATTAAAAAGAACTCGTACGGTTAAGAAACGCTATCAGCTTTCCCCTCAATGTTGGAATGTCAAATTAGGTACAAAATGACAGTAACATAACCACTTTCTGTCCCATTTGGTTTTGAAATGAAACTTGTTATTTGTAAATGTACGAGATAATTTCTTTTTTAAACACGGTGGAATTTGCAGTCTGATGATGTATATATCGTACTGATAGAGGGCAGTGAAAGAGAGTCAGTGTTGAATTATCACTACAATACATTGTACAATAGATTTTGGTGATACAAATTCTGAAATCACCTTGCTATCCAATAATCAATCAATCAATCAATCAATCAATCAATCAATCAATCAATCAATCAATCAATCAATCAATCAATCAATCAATCAACTTTCTATAGAATTGATTTCCAGAGCAATGTTCTGGTCAGTAGCGCTGAATGGCTAAAGCACGACATAGGCTTTGGTGAACAAATAAGTTGAAGTACATGTTTAGTTAAACAATGATTTAAGCAGAGAATCATCATCTAAGCACAGTTCCTGAGGTATGTGTTTTTAAATATCATAAATTATAAAAATACAATTATAAAAAACCCATAACTTTTATAAATAAGACTGGTTTATTGTTTGTATACAATTTATAATATTTACAAGTCTGTTGTATTTGAACACATAGCCCCCAACACTAATGTGGTAATAATTGGTGTTTAAGATCTGGTCCTACAATTCATAGGTTCATGGGATAATACATAGTGATGTCTAAACAAAAGTAAGTGATGCCAATTTACCCTAATACATTACAGGAGAAAGCTAACATCAACTAAATGTGCACATAGTCAAAAGGTCAGTTTAACACAGAAAACTCATCTCTCTAAAGTATGGACGTATAGACTTGAAATGTACATATAAATGGAAAATGTCAAATTTGTACAGTAAATTGCTGATTGACCATGTATGAATATAAAAGACAAGGTCTTGGGCAGGCAGTGACGTATCACAAATGTTACTCTGATAATACCGTTGAAGACATTGAATTAGTGACCCTATGAACAAAGTGTTTACATGGTCATTTGCCAAATTTCAAATGAAAGTCAGGTCAAAAGCAAAGGTCTGAATATAAGCTTGCCTCTAACAATGCATGTAAATGTACATGTCTCTAGGTATAAAACTGTCGAAATTGTTGCACAATTTATTAATATACTTTTTGGGGGACTATCGCAATGGGATTCATGTGTGCGTCTGTCCGTCCGTAACATATGTCTCAGACTTGCAATATCTGATTTCTTTCAAACCTCACACAAAGATGGCATGTCATATGGGACATATATTCTCGATTTCGTTTTGCGACATACATGTATGTAAATGTGACCAAATGGAAGCCATGTTTGTACTTAAACATTGTTGACTACAATAAACAAGAATAGACAATAGAAAGATAAAATATGGAAAAAAGTCAACCTCTCAATAATGTCGGAATAGATGGTGTCAGTATATATTGAATTGTTTGGAGATAAGTGACAGAACATGTATTTGTAAGACAAATAGAGCCACCTTTATGATATAAAGGCCAGTCAAAGTCACAAAATTAAGTATTTATTCTATAGTGATTGACCTTTATCAAAAGTTTGATTGAAATTGAGTTGTGGGTATCTCATATATGGCCGACCACAGATCGACGGACAAATGCATAAACATGAGCCATACCTCCGCCTGGGATGTGCCTGTAATTATTTGATGTATGTGCACCTTGTTGTTTACTATATGTTTATAACTTTTGTATGTGTATGTAACGTCAAGCTCTCATTATTATATTTACATATAAATGTGGAAACCAATAGATGTATTTTATCTAAATCTGAATATAAACATTTTTGTTTTAGTTACTTTTGAAACAATAGTATCCTTTTTTGGTGCTTTTCACACTATACATGCAGTATAGAATTCAAACAGTATGGTGTTATATAAAATGATGCCATTTGAAGAATTGCTGTCATGCGCATTGGAACAGCGCATTGGAAGTGACTTTCCAATTCCTCCATCAACAGAGTGTATGGCCATACATAACTTGGGGCTCTGTGCATGTGCATCTTTTGTCTGAGGAGAACACTTAAAATCCGATAATATCCAGTTTAACTGCTATCACCAGGTAATGGCAGTGGAGGCGCAGATGGTTCACCTGTTGCAGCACCATCAGATATCAGAAGTGCTGCCTCATAACTTGGTGGTGGTGGAAGACCTGATTGTTCATTTGTTGGTTCTACAACATCATATGCTGGTGGATTGTCATTTGGCAAGTTTGGTGGAGCTGTTGGTACAGTTTGACCTACAGGAGAAGGCACAATCGTTCGCATTGCTATTGGAGTTTCAGATGTTGGTGGAGGGACACGCACATTTCTCCCCTGCTGCTCAAATGGTTGGTACCATGATGGTCTGTATTGATATCCTGTGAGGAAGAAAAGGAAATTTAAGGATAAAAAGTCTTCATATATGACACAACTCACAAAATTTACTTCAGGGGGTCAATGTATGAAATACACACGTGTGTGCATCAATTTTCCCTGTTCCACATTTTACGTGCACATAAACATCAAATGCCACAGTGTCTTCAATATGCACGGAAAAGCTTGTTTTTGATCCCGAAGGTCATGGTCAACTGTTGAGGTCTCAAAGAAAGCTTGGATTTGGTGTAGACACTTCAATGCAGTCTCTATATATCAAAGTTGTTGAATAATTGTTTATACAGTAAATATTGACTGTGAGTAGAAATTTTCATTGTAAGTATAAGCCCATGGTCCATGTACATTCATTCCCACATTGGTGTTAATAGTTTGGGAAGAACACACTTTATTAAGTACATACTCAAGATCTATACTGAGAATCAAAACGACATAAAAGTAAGTCCTAAAGATACAACAATAGGCAATTGACAAAAGTTGTCCTCTCTTATTCCATTGACAATAGTTTATTGTACTTTTATACCATGGACATATTATTTGATAACTTTTAATTAAAGTCACATTTGTGTTAGCTGATTGGTGGAACCATAGAGATTAGATAAGAACATTTATTGTTTGTTCAGGGCCAACTTTTTCAATATCTTTGGCACTACTTTAAATATTGTCTTAATTAACTTAACATAGGCCTTAAATGTAATTAATACAAGGCAGGAACGACATGTACAGTATATACTTACCCTGTCTGTTCGCATCACTGGTAGGAGGACGGGCACCACTTGTAATAACTGTAGAGGTTGCTGACGAGTGTGTAATGGTTGAAGCTGAATGACTGCTGTGCATTCGAAATCGACAAATGCAAATTGCTATAAACATAGCTATTACAACTACGGCGGCAACAATGATATACTGGGCACTTGAACTGCTGGAATACGTGTAGTCATCAGAGTCATCTGCCAAGATATAATAATACATGTAAAATTGTGTGGCATTATTAAAATCTGAATGGTCAGATTAATTGAATTAATGAAAAACGAACTTTTACATATGTCAGTACAAGTCTTCTATTTTTAAGACATACTCCCAACTACAAATACATCATATTAAAGGTACCATGCTTACCATTAGTCAGACAATGTGTTCCTGAATAACCATAATCACACACACACGTTCCTCCTGTGTTACAGTAACCATTATTGCAGTCGTAACTCCATGTACAATCTGGGCTATCTTCACAATGTGTGCCTGAATAACCTGAAGTGCATGAACAGCTACCGAATTCACACATTCCACCATTTTGGCAATCCCAATAATTTTCACAATCAGCTTCTGAGTAAGGTAAGAATACATTATTTTGACATAAAATACTATTTAATGTTTTTTCCATGCTTGCTTCTTCAATTTTACCAAAATCTAAAAATATTACACATATTTCACACTGTCCTCTGGGTAGGCCATTTTACTATTCTAGTCTCTTACCGTTTCAGTTTTTTCCTCTTTTATTTTTACACATTTTTACAGTTTTATTGAATTCATTTTAACTTTTTGTTCAATTTCTGTATTCTTATTCTTTGTTTCATACTTTTTTGTCTCTTAGCCCTCGAAAAGACTGTGCAAAGTCGAAATTTCAGGATTCAATTAACCAGATGTGGACTTGTCCTCTTTTTCCTAATCGAGTTATGCCATACTCAAGTCCTTCCGTACTGAAAAGCTTGTTGTACCATATCACTGTAGTTGGACTGATACTTGTTTGTACTGCCCTTTAGTTAACTTGTTCTAATTGTAACTGTGTATACCTTTACAATGTCTGAGGGGTTAGACTCAACTAGCATTATGTTATCGTCTGACGCCCATTACCCAGTAATCAATTTTACAGTTATATGTATAATATAGACAATCACATTGTAGGAAAAGAAAGTTATTTAAAATTATTTCATTTTGACATGCTATTAACAACTAAACACAAATTGCAACAATTAATCCGAATATCACGATGGCAATAAAGCTGTCCAGAGGCTGCTTTTCAATTCTACTTGTTGTAAACCAACACTCGCACAGAGGCAGACTGAATGTTCACCACTGCTACACTACTGAACCGAAACACTATTCAACTGTGCTGAGAATAGTCAAGTTACTGGGACCTTTATCTTTTAACGTGAGTTTTTGTAGTGGATGGTGATT
Source organism: Glandiceps talaboti (assembly GCF_964340395.1). Lineage (NCBI taxonomy): Eukaryota > Metazoa > Hemichordata > Enteropneusta > Spengelidae > Glandiceps > Glandiceps talaboti. The sequence continues at coordinate 23,540,455 of NC_135549.1, forward strand.
GTAAATTTCATTGAATTCAATCCTTACTCTTTATTATTGATTTCGTAATAATTCTGATTCTTAAATGCAATTTGGTGCTTACAAGTACTCTAATTTTTTATAAGTTGTTGACTCTTTGTCAAACTGATTTCAGAGAACCTTGATCATGTATGCATGCAAATATAAAGAGAGAATTGTAATGAGTACTTACTATTCGTTTCACAATGCTCTCCCTCATAATCAGAGTCACATATGCAAACAGAACTCCAACTACTACATGTACCATGGTAATTACAGTCACTATCAGTGGAGCACCCTGAAGTTTTCTTATCACACAGTGTACCTTCATAACCATACCAGCATATACAGTGTTTGTCATGTGAACAGTATCCATTGATGCAATCAAAGTCATTGTCGCAATCACCAGTTGAAACTGAAAGAAATTGGTGCACACAAGACAGCGTGTTATACTCAGAAAAGGTATGTATTAACTCAGCTGTCAGTACATGTGAGAAAATCCTGGAACTACATACACATAATAGTGCCAATGGCATTGTAGCACACTTACAGTATAGTTTATGATTTTTTAAAAGAAAGTTTGATCCACATGCTGATATAGACCTATTGTTACCGTTGCACTTAGTTATACACCATCATTTACTGTTGGTATTGGCAGTATCTTAGTTGGTGGGTAACTATATTTAAATTTTGAAAGGTTATCCACTTGCCTAGAGCAACACATGTTGTCATATTTGCAATATACGTTTAATGTATCGTTTCATTGTTGATGTGAGCATGGGCTAGTAGCTACGTATGTCTTTATTTGATGAATGGATACCTATTTGCCTAGCCATTCCTATTGTTACCTTTGCAATATATACCATCATTTGGCTGTTGCTATGGGTGTCGTCTTGTTGCTAAGCTTATGTGCATTCACTTAACTTGTTTATGCTTATCCACTTGTCTGTTAATCCCTGCTGCTATCTTTGCGATATAAATCATCAATTAGCTGTTGCTATTGGTGTGGTCTTGGTAAAGGAGAGAGCTTAAGCTACTACAATGTGCTTTGTCTGTCCATACGTGTGTCCAACTGTAATACGTCATTTCTCAGACATACAATATCTGAATTCTTTTAAACCAGATACAAAGGTGACACGTTATATAGGACATATGTATGTCAATTCCTCTACCCCCATATTATCATATGCAAGCTACCTCTGGAGACTTCAAGGTTAGTTATCATAACCAAGCCAATTCCTGTCTATCACAGACACATTTGAGTATTTACATATTGCCAATTTCTTTTAAATCATGTTTACAAGTAATATGAAGAAAAGAAGTGTACACAAGCATTATTTTTGGTGCCCTTGTAATTTTTCCTGAATGGCATTTATTTGTTGCCACCGCTTTCTCTTAAATCATGTCTCGATTCAGCCACATAGAAGTAAAGTATTTATGGGGGGGGGACTGTGTCTTCTATGAAGACTTGTATGAATGTTTCTTCGCTTGCCTATTACTTGCTGTTCTTATCTTTGCAATACACACTATCATTTGGCTGTTACTATGGGCTTTGTCATGTTGACAGGTATATTTGCTTACATTTTAAAAATATTTACTCACTTGCCTACCCATCGCTATTTTTATCTTTGCAATATATGCCATCATTTGGCTGTTGCTATGGGCGTGTCTTGTTGATAGGTATATTTGTATACATTTGTAATGTTTATCTACTTACCTATCCCTGTTGTTATCTTTTCAAAATAATTTATCATTTGACTGTGGCTAAGGGCATGGTCATGGTTGCTAGGCCCAGTAGGGTCAATGTTCTCATAATAACAAAAGTTCTTGAGAATAATTAGCTTAGGCATCCTGTATATCACTGTTAATTACATCTGTATGTCGCGGTCACTTTTGTTTATGATGCCTCCCTGAGCTGCATGGTTGCATTGCTGTAAATGTCATTTACTCGTCTATTTACATGTGTTTTCGTTTCAACTTGCAAATGGTATATGTGTATGTTAAGATCAGTGAGACTCATACTACGATGTTTCATGTTGGGAGCGATGTGCTGACACCATAAAGATAACAGACTTCCCTTACAAAGTCTCTGCTCTGTATTTTGTTACATTTGTAGACAATGTGTAAGGGATGTTAGTGTGCTATCTTTCTTGTGTCTATCTCGACAAGAGACCTTGCGACCAGTCTCACTGATCCTGATATATCATTTCTTCAATAGCATTTGCAAGATAAGATTAATCCCCTGTCAACATTAACGGTTTATTCACAATCAGGGGCCTAATTTTAATAATGAAGTACTGAACATGTACACAGTTGGTCAAATTATGCAAAATCGAAACATTGGGTACATGGTAATAGTTTGATGAGAAATACAAAATGCTGACCTTTCTTATTACATGAGTATGTGAAAGTAAACAATAACATCATACGTACATGCACTTTCACAGTTTGTTCCGGTGTAACCACTGTAACACACACATTGGTCATTGTAACCACAATAGCCATTATAATTACAGTCAGCACTTGAACAGCTTTTCATATTACACAATCGGCCTTCCCAGCCTCCAAAACATGTACAGGTACCTTCTTCCGTACAATATCCATTGTTGCAAGTTGAGTGAAAAGTACAGACATCTGTTCTCCATTGAAAAAAGGTAGGAATAATATTAATTATTACATGTATAATGTTAACACTATGCTCCAAGAACACAACACCTTCATGTACAGATCATCTCTCAAACAGATAACGTCCGTTACTCTTTGAATAGCTGTTGACTGAATATATGTTTTAAGATATTTTCTATAATTTACACCAGAGTCCACCATCTTATATACTGTAAAAGTGAAAACATTGGCTGATATGTCAATTTTGGAATTGTTTATAAGTACATTGATTTCTGTGTGTTTTCTGTAAGTACACTTTATTCTTGGAAATTGTAGTCCAGTTTTTCACTTACAATTTCCTTTAATATAGACCTAATGGTGGGAGTCTGGCCCACTATGAATGATTTAGACGTGTTCACTAGAACTGATTTTTAAGGAGAAATACTACAACGTGTAACTTTTTTTCACAAACATTCACAAAAATACATTGTAATTTTTGGGGGAAAACAGGGGGCCATCATACATTTCCCATGGTAACAATATATGTAAAGGGGTTTTCAAAACTTTTAAAATTGTGCTAACTGAAATTGTAAACCATAGAATAAAATATGTTATAATTGATTAACTTTGATATTTTTTTAATGAAGTTGAAGAATCACAAATATAAGAAGATATTTGTTCAAATTATCATGGCAACATAATTTACATCTTGATTTGACAAGTAACAGAAAAGGTGAAAAAGTCAACTACCCCTAAATGCCTCCAATGGAACTCATGTTGAATGGGGTTGTTTATTATTAAATGTGTTTATCTGAATCAACACATTTTCATAAAAATGACTGTGCAATTGCATGTTTTTATGTACAATTCATGACTGTACCCTCATTTGCATAGCATTTACATGTAGGTATGCAATAATATTTTTGGTATTGCACAGAAGTGCAAATACTCCTAGTATAGTGTGTGGGCGCAATGGTGTAAGTATAATCTCTGGGACATAATTATGTAATGATATTCTTCCCTACAGTTTTGTATGAAATAAATGACACTTTAGGTTATTCATTATTTGTCTAGCTTTACAAGTACATTGTATACTGCATATGCAATGCTTGTTATTATCATAACTTTTCGCCAATAAGCCAAATTGCCATTTCTTTAACATGTGCAAATGAAATGTAGACACGAATTCAGCGTTCTTCTCTATACATGATAAAAGTGGCCCGATGGACGAAATTGGTAGTTTTTTCTACACATCTTGATAATGCAATCTTTACTTGGATTACTACGTATTTTATAATACTTACGAACATACTATGATTCTTTAGTGATTTAATTCATCATGGTTTGCCACTTACAACGGTGATCATAAAACAAAAGCATAAAAAGTCGTTTATGTATGAAAAGGCAACTGTGTGAGGATTTAATATAATACTTACTATAACCAATAGTCTGGCAATATCTTCCTGAATGACCACTTAAACAACTACAAAATCCTGACATACAGTAACCAGTTGGATAATTGCAATCAGAATCCGTTGTACAGTATGGATACAAATCCTCAGATTGTGCACCTGAATAATTTGGAGTACATTTACAGATACCATTAGCCCATGACCTGAACGTAGACACTTGAACTACACTATTAGTATTACGCTATCTTAACATTTTTATTTTTTGAATTTTCACTCCTCCTCTCCCCTGCTCTGAGTCTGTAGTTGACTGGTTTTAAGCCATGCCCCACCACACAAGTGCACACAATGTATGCAAACATCGGCGTAAATTTGAATAGAATCTCACGTACATGGGTCGACATATGTCACATTTACATGTACATAATATATGCCAGCCTACTTGTTTATATGTAGAGCATGTGTGGGGTATGCTTGACAAGAAAGGCAGCAGGCAGGCAGCCATCACCAAGACATATATATGCATGTGTTCATTTTTCAATGTTTATCCACTTGCCTGACCATCTGTTAATTTTGCAATATACATGAACATTTAACTGTTTCCACGGGTGTGGTCTTGTTGCTCTGCATATTTGCATAGGTTTGTTTGCATGTTTATTTACTTATTACCTTCCTGGTAATGCTATCTTTGAAAAAATGTCCTTGCCAAATTCATCCAAATCTGGAACGTAGTTTAAGAATGAAATAGCAAAAAGTCACATTTGCAAATCACGAACAGGATCATCATGTCATGAACAATTGATTACATCCCCACCAAATTTCAGACCAATCTGTCCAGTAGTTTTTAATTAATATTTAAAACTGAAATTGTCATTGTAATTGTAGTAGTGTGTATGCTGTTACAGTTTATATCATTAACTAAGTAAAGCGTTGATGACACCGTGTAAGTGATGCTGGTGTGTTATCTTTATGGTGTCCATCTCAAAGTGAAACCTTTACTTGTGATCATGCAGGCTCACTGATTTTGATAGTTTGTTTAATAGCTTGGGCAAGCTTCTTCGAAAAGAGCTGTAAGAATTAAGGTAACTTTCTGAATGGACATGATCATGATTCAGAATAAAAACCAACTATTTGGTAAATTGTGATTGATATATGATTGATATTTATAATAAACTATTGAAACTTACCCGACCCAGTGATAATACTGAGGAAAATACTGGATGCAAACAGCTGAGTTGCAAGTACACCTTGCATTGGATTGCTTGATCTGCTTCAAATGAAAAAAATAGCAAATTTTGACCTGGAGAAGAACAGAAGAAACATATGTTGTAGCTCTGTGAAACATTTTATATTTTTCTCAAAATGGTAATTAAGCCTTTGGTTATCTAAGATAGATACAAGCTAAAACTACTGTACATATTGCAACATGTTGATACAATAGTGATCAGCTTTGAATGGATGTTGGTTTAATTAATAGTCTCAATAGAGAGGCGTCTGTAGAGTTTTATTGATAGAGTTCTATGAAGTTACCTGTTTTAGTATGGATACCAATGTTTACAATATCTTGATCACAGTGTGATTGCAATCTCACAACAGATAAACTGCTATCCCCCACTTGTGTTAAATCTACCACACTGAAGAACGATAGATTTAGTTTGGCCTATCATAGTAAACCTAAGGCTTGATTACCAGAGTCTTAATTGTAATATCCAATCAAAATTAGCTCAACCACTTGAAACCCAGCACTGTATATCACATTAAAATTGATTTTAATGAACTCATCAACATCTCAGTAGTAAATACAGAACCTGTTATAACATTGAGGGAGTGAGCAGTTTCGAAATTTATTTAAATGTACGAAAATGAAGTTTAACAATCGCATTGACTCCAGACCGCCTCCCCCTTAAATGAATGAAGTTCGTTTATTCAGCTTGTGTCACACGTCAACGAAAATGTGGTATTTTTTCAAAAATAATTTTCTGGCAATATTTGTTGTTCAAAAGAATCCAGGATCCAAAAACATTTATTACTGCATTATCATGTATATCATGTATAGTAACCCCATTTGAGAAACATGGTTCCAAATATTTAGATGATTTGCCCAAAGAAAAAGTCATATTGAGACTATCCTAGCAGTTACATGCATTGTATATTCATGTACATTAGTTACATTGTTTTTTATTGCATTAACTTCACTTTTGTTTTTATTTCTGACATAAAAAAAGGAAAAATTTTGGCCAGACAGTCCTGAAAGGGGAACGTTGTTTTTGGCTTGACGACGGGGTTTACAATTAATTCATGGCGCGGCTGTAATTTAAAAGTAGGTCAAGGTAAAACACACATTATGGTCAAATGTCGACTGAAATCTAATTATTGACCTTACACGTGTAGGTCGTCTTTTCTTTGTCTGTGGTCTATGATTCAATGCGACGTAGACTTTGTAAACATGTATTTCAATGAATGAATAGGCGATAGGTACATTTCATGTGCCAAACTACTGTTCACAAGCAGAACACCTCATTAACGGCCCCAGAACTGATTAAATTCATTCATGTCTCTATATTACAATCACAAAAGGACGCTCACCGTGTCTACAGGCGACATATTGGATCACCTTCGATTATTGCTGCGTGATGTAAACGTAGGTTTCTCGAGGCCAAACTTTACGCATTCAAAATTTAAACAGAAAAAACCCTGGTGAAGGTCATGACCCATTTTCCTTTAGTAACTCAATATACCCTGGTAACGGTTAACTCTCCTTAGCTTAACTCCTTCATATCGATTTGCAATGTATGGTAAAATGTACAGCAAATATCAATTGTTTACACATACACGGACAAACAACGTATGTTGTAATATAGTACATACCTGAAGGAACCTTGTGATGACTGGTTTATATTGATGAGTTCATCAGGCTATGGGTCATGGTGTCATATTATCTCGTAGTCTCGCGTGAAGAGTATACCATCACGCTTACTCTCGATTTTTATTACAGCTGAGCTCTAGAGTTTAGAAATATGCACCCCGAGAATTCCGACATGTCTCTGTCCCTCTCCAGAAATATGCGCTACGAGAACTCCGACACGTTTCCGTATCACCCCGCTATACGGTTTGTAATTTGCAGTCTATGGTAGTCTGTAAGATCACAGTCACTTGTGAGCTAATATTCTATTCCAGGGTGGCAATATTCTAGTCTAGGATAATCATAATACTAAGTAATGACGTTATTAGGTATTTACGATATTAATACTAGTATTCAAACAATACCGACACCGGTGATTGCACCAGAAATTAGCTATCCACCGGTGACGGTATTTTTTGAATATTCGTAAATACCTAATAATGTCATTATTTTGTATTATGATATCTTAATGTAACTGATATCTTGGCAATTATAAGATTGTGAGTGTTTTAATTTAGATAAGAGGTTAAGAATGGACAAGGTGTCTTTATTTAGTCAATAAAGAGATAATTATATACAGCTGAAAGATCTAGATAGAACTGTAGCCAGGGAAAGAAGAAATAGGTTTTAATAACCACAAAAATAAATGAGTCAATTGATCAATGTCACACACAAAATAAGTTTTAGTTCACTACAAAAATTAATCATTCAATCGATCAATCATGCAACCAAATAATCAATCAATCAATAAATCGATCGATCGATTGATCAATCGATCGATCAATCACATGCTCGCTGCTCCCTGTGGTCAGATCAGGTATACTGTCTGTTTCCAATACGTATCCACATATTAGGTCATAAAATGGTGAGGCAACTACTACTAGTATATTAATTGACGAAATCTTCATGCGACAGTTGATTTCTCAGGGATATAGTCACGGCATGACCGGTGTATTTTTTGGATAGTCAACTTTCTATCTGTAAGGAACATTTCATTCGGGAGTGTAAGATGTGGAGAAATGCAATTCAAGCAAACATACTATCAATCCAACACTATAAATGGATGACAGCTGTCAATTAAACGTGTCATATGAACTGCTTGCTTTGTTGAATGACAAATCACTGCCAGCGTTCACTTTTTGTCTCATTTCTTGGGTGTCTGAAGAAATAAACAGAGATTTATTAAATCTGTTGATTTGGTCGCCCCCACCAATTGCTTAAACTTGTTAAAACATGTCATATTTATATTAATTCCTTAAAAAAACCCAATATAGCACACATTTGGCTGTTACTACGAGCATGGTCTTGTTACCGGGCACATTTGCCTACATTTTGTGTATGTTCATTTATCTGTAGCCCCTCGAGCGTCTATGATATAATATAGAGTTGTTTTTTTAAAAACGTTTTTACGTTTATTTAATAAAACTATATTTTGCATATAATCGTCTTTATCATTTTTCTCCAATTTCAGGAAATAACTGGGTCCAATATTAATGTGTATTTTATGCCCATTATCGCCAAAACCAGACGCTTTCTGGACATTTGCGTGCAATCAAATATCCAGAAGGTGTCTGGTTTTGGCCCTTAAGGCACATACCATACCATATTATCTTTGCAATATACGTGATCATTTGGCTGTTACTATGGGCGTAGCCTTGTTGCTAGGCACATTAGATACATTTTTGAATGTTTATTCATTTGTCTTTCAGTTCCTGTTGTTATCTTTGCAATATACGTGATTATTTGGCTGTTGCTATGGGCGTGGTCTTGTTGCTAGGCACATTTGCATACATTTTTTGAATATTTATTTGTCTTTCAATTCTTGTTGTCTTTGCAATATACGTGATCATTTGGCTGTTACTATGGGCGTGGCCTTGTTGCTAGGCACATTAGATACATTTTTTGAATGTTTATTCATTTGTCTTTCAGTTCCTGTTGTTATCTTTGCAATATACGTGATTATTTGGCTGTTGCTATGGGCATGGTCTTGTTACTAAGCAAATTTACATACATTTTGTGAAAATACAGGTTGAGAAAACCCACATTCAAGTCAAAAACACTGCCCCCCCCCCCCTCCCAGTCAGTTAAAAGTGACTGGCCCCTTAATGTCTGATGTTTTGGTCGGTAAGGCATAATCCAATGAACTTGTGTGATGCAGATCAGAATCACACTTTCTATTTGAGATCATTATACATGTACAGTTGTGATAACAGGTGATAACAAGTGCTAAAACAAAACAAAAATATAATGCTACAATCGTTTCAGCTGCAAACACACGAGCAAAAAAGCAAACACACAAAATTCATCTGTGACAGTTACTAGTATTGCCAATTCAAAGAGAATGAAAGACACAAAGTATAAAGTTTACAACAGATACATTATATTCAGTGTTAAAACTTGCTAAAATCTATTTATACAAAATATATACAACCCATTTCACTTTATTATTAGTTCACAATTTAGCTATGTTATTTTATTTGTTTATGAAAGTCTCCAAAGTGCATTATAAATACAATTCATAGTACAGCCGTCTATGAGACACAAAGTATATAAAATTAAATATATACATAATTGCCACATATCTCAATTGTAGATGGAGTATTTGCTGTGATTGGAAGTCTTGTGTAGAAGGTTTGTACGAGAAATAACAATGGGTTAATATATAATACTTGTGGTAGTTTGTATTTCTCTTGATCCTGTACAAATGTTATGTTTGGGCTAAAAAAATTGTTTCTGGTCAGCACACGCATCATGTAATTCAATACCAATACCAATATTCAAACTTAAAAATGCTTTATATTAATGAAATATAGTGGAATTTTAAATGCACATTTTAAGTAATGCTTACTTTAGGTCTAAGGCTACCCTTAACTACAGCACGTTCATTGGAAGAGGACTCCATATATGTAGGTGTCGTTCCAGATATCCCACAGTTCAGAGAGTGTAAAATATCAATCTAAAACTAATAAAGGAAACAGTACAATTCTGAATCTGGTTCTCAAGTACAAAATGTGGCATGGTCTTTGTAGACACACATTCACCTGTGCCAATTCCAAATCCTAAGGCAATCTATGTTTTTTCAGAAAGTTTTACAGAAAATACAGCAGCGAATATTAGTGCAAGAATGAGAGATTTAGTTTGTCATCATTTGTCAAATTTGCTATTGGTAATGAATCAATTCAGGCACAGCAGTTATCTAATTCACACACTGTTCAAACACCAAGCCTGGTACTAAGGATATACATTATATCATTAATTGCAGTACAAGGTAAATCAGAAAAAGAACTTGACTGAAAGGTAAATGAATCTCTCATTTTTTTGGGATCATACTGTTTGATCAAATTAAACGAAAACATAATACATTTCAAAATCTTGAAATGAATTTATAATACAAAAGATTGTTCAGGAAAAGCAAACATAGTGTTCATAACAAGATATTTATCAATTTCATCATGTATATACAAGTCAAGAATGTGATGAAAAATTTATTTCTTATTCAAATGTTAGAAAATATCCAACTCTTACATTGAAACTTGGCGCAAATGTTTTCGTGAAATACCTAATTGCTCCAGTACATTACATTGAAAAGTATATACAGTATATACATTGAAACTTGGCACAAATGGAACATACTTATGTAAGGTAAACCTGATTTTATCTTCATTTATTCCACTTTAACAACTGTTCAAATTTGACAGCCATTGTATTCGGCATAACGATTTCTTAACATCCATTACACTATGCACAAGCCCTTTCGAACAAAAAAATATGGAAAATATACTCTGGTCATTCTATGTCACGACAACGGTTGTCTACATCATTAGTTCTGCCATGTTTGAAATATGAGTCAAAATGTTCCGAATTGACATTATTTTTCCTGATTTAATTTTCATAAATTATGGTTGAGGAGGGATAATGATATTATCCTCAATATTTTTCTTCATTTAGCAAGATGATACTTGTGACCCAAGGGTTTGTTACTATGCATCTAACAACTCATAGTGACAAGGTCCCTTAGGTCACTCATATTAGGCACAATATCTAATTATATATCAGTTTCCATTAAATATGTATTCTCTGAAATTTACATGTTTTAGGTGTTAATTAGTCTATCATGATTGAACATTACATGGCATGGTACAAGTTATTCAGAAAATAGTTTTTTGAGAACCCAAGCTTAAAAGAACTTTATTAGTATGGTTAAAAAACACTATCAGCTTTCACTTCGTCCAATGTTGGAAGGGTATTCAAAGGTAGGTACAAAATGAGAGTAATATAACCACTTTCTTTCCAAACTGGTCTTCAAATTAAACTTGTTATATGTAAATGTACAAGATAATTATTTATTTTTTTAAAAACACGGTGGAATTTGTAGATATGATGTATATATCATACTGATACAGGGCAGTGAAAGAGAGTCAGTGTTCAATTATCACTACAAAACATTGTACAATAGATTTTGATGAAGTCCTGATATTACCTTGCTATTCAATCTTTAATCAATCAATCAATCAATCAATCAATCAATCAATCAATCAAATTTCTATAGCACAGATTTCCACAACAATGTTCTGTACAATAGCGCTGAATGGCTAAAGCACTCCATAGGCTTTGGTGAACAAATAAAGTGGAGTATATGTTTTTAGTTAATCAATGATTTAAGCAGAGAACCATCATCTAAGCACAGTCCCTGAGGTATGTGTATTTAAATATTATAAATTATAAAAATACAATTATAAAAAAACCATAACTTTTATAAATAAGACTGGTTTATTGTTTGTATACAATTCATAATATTTACAAGTCTTTTGTGTGTATTTGAACACATAGCCCCCAACACTAATGTGGTAATAATTGTAATAATTGGTGTTTAAGATCCGGTCCAACAATTCATAGGTTCATGAGATAATACACAGTAATGTCTAAACAAAAGTAAGTGATGTCAATATACCCTAATACACTACAGGAGAAAACTGACATCAAGTAAACATAGACATACTCAAAAGGTCAATTTAACAGAAGTTTTATCTCTAAAAGTATGGACGTATAGACTTGAAATGTACCTATAAATGGAAAATGACACATTTGTACAGTAAATTGCTGATTGGCCATGAATAATAAAGGACAAGGTCATGGGCTGGTAGTGACTTATCACAAAGGTTACTCTGAATAATACTGCTGAAGACATTGAATAGTGTCCCTATGAACAAAGTGTTTACAAGGTCACTGACCAAATTTCAATTTGACCTTGATAATGAAAGTCAAGGTCAAAATTCAAGGTCTGAATAAAAAGCTTGCCTCTAACAATGCATGTAAATGTACAGTGCAGCTCACATAGAACATCACCTGAGTGCGCGCATCACAAAAGGATCATTCTTTCACAATAGTGGTGCTAACTATGCATTGATGCATTGTTGTTCTTGCATCATCAAAGCACCTGCATGGAACAATGCTTGCATCTCTTATACAGAATAAACAGCACTTTATGCGCACATGCTTTGTGACTTAGTAATAATCATGTACTCTGCTATCAAGATTCAATGTTTATAATGAGATGCTGATGCATTGTTTACTTGATGCACTGTTAATGAGATGCTCTGTGGACACCTCAAAGGTGCAAATTGAATGCTGTTTACATACACTAATCCCAAAGAGCATTGTTCATGAAGTTTTCCAGCATAATGCTTTGAAGATGCGAGCACAGTTCATGTACAATCTCCCATTATGCTTGATCTTTACTGTACATGTACACACTTGACTGGTGTCTCTACGTATAAAATTGTTGAAGTTGTTGCACAATTTATTAATATACTATTTTGGGGGACTATTACAATGGGCTCCATGTGTGCGTCATTTCTTAGACTTGCAATATCAGATTTCTTTCAAACCTCACACAAAGATGGCGTGTCATATGGCACACATGTACACAAGTTTGTTTTGCGACATATGCAAATTTGACCAAATGGCAGCCATATTTGTACTTAAAACTTGTTGAGTACGAAAGACTAGAAAGGCAAGGTCAAGTTCTCAATAGAAAGTTTACCATTGATAATGTCAGGATAGATGGTGCCGGTATGTAGTAAACTTTTGGAGATAAGTGTCAAAATGTGTATTTTTAAGACAAATACAGCCACCATTATGACATAAAGGTCAGTCAAAGTCCCAAAATTAAGAGTTACATACACTTATACATGTATTTACTCTATAGTGATTACCATTTGTGCAAAGTTTGATAGAAATTGAGTTGTGGGTGTCTGAGACATGGTTGACCACAGATTGACGGACAAATGGATAGACATGAGTCATTCCTATAGCTCCACCTGGGCTGTGCCAGTAATTATTTGATGTGTGTGCACCTTGTTGTTTACTATATGTTTATAACTTTTGTATTTGTATGTAACTTCAAAGCTGTTGTTGAAACCAATAGATGTACTTTATCCACATCTGACTGTAAACATTTTGTTTTAGTTATTTTTGAAACAACTGTATCGATACACTCCTTCCTACATTGGCGCTTTTCACACTATACATGTAATATAGAATTCAAACAGTCTCATGTTAAAATGATGCCATTTGCAGAATTGCTGTCATGTGCATTGGAACAGCTGTTAGAAAGTGACTTTCCAATATCTCCACCAATAGAGCGCATAGCCATACATAACTTAGGGCTCTGTGCATGTGCCTCTGTTACAGTGAGTTTCACGAAGTTTAAATAACAAGTTTAACTGCTATCACCAGGTAGTGGCAATGGAGGTGCAGATGGATCATTTGTTGGAGCACTATCAGATATCAGAAGTGCTGCCTCATAACTTGGCGGTGGTGGAAGACCTGATTGTTCATTTGCTGGTGCTACAACATCATATGCTGGTGGATTGTCATTTGACAATTCTGGTGGAGCTGTAGGAGATGGCACAATTGTTTGCATGGGTATTGGAGATCCAGATGTTGGTGGAGGGACTCGCACATTTCTGCCCTGTTGATCAAATGGTTGGTACCATGATGGTCTGTATTGATATTCTGTGAGGAAGCAATAAAATATACAATAAAAATACTGATAATGGAACAGATGTTAGACTTTAACAATGTTTTTATGTGATGCATGATAATATTCACATAATGACAAATACATACACAAACCAATCAAACATGCAATAGGTTTTCTGTATTAGTAACTAGTATTGTTAGCATACTGGTTTGTGTACATGAACAAACATGTGCAGTAATGGTTTGCTGTTTGATATATCGTACAACATGGAGATCTGCTTTATACTGTGACTATTAAGACTCAACATTTCAATCCCACATTCTCACATTTGTGCTATCTAATTGGTGAAGCCATAGGGATTACATGTAGATAAGATCAGTTCTTATTTGTTCATGACCAATGTTTTTCACCTAAATTCTCATCCTAATCCAACATATAGGCATTTAAGGTAATCAATACAAGGTAAGAACGCAATGTACAATTGTATACTTACCCTGTGTGTTTGCATTACCTGTAGGCTGAGCACCACTTGTAATAACTGTAGAAGTTGCTGAGGAGTTTGTCATGGCTGAAGCTGAACGACTTTGCATTCGAAATCTACAAATGCAAATTCCTATAAATATAGCTATTGCACCTACAACGCTGACTATGATATAATGGACACTTGAACCGCTGGAATACTCATCATCATCATAATAATCATCATCATAATCGTAGTTCCAGTTATCTGCCAATATGATAAATGTATTAAAAATTGTATGGCAAATCTAATTTTTAAAGTTAACTGAATGAATGAATGAATCAATGAATGCAATAATGAACGTTTACATATACCAGAATAATATCCCCAAATTGGATTGTTGACATGTTGTACGGCAAAATTATTGTGCAAACCCAATTTAATTGCCCCTCCTGGGGCATCACATGTCTTGGGATAAAAGACACACTCCTCAATAACAAGAGTATTATTATAACAAAAGACTAAATTTATACCATACATGTACTTACTATCAATCTCACAATAAGTTCCTGAATAGCCATAATTACATGCACAATATCCATATGAATCACAGTAACCATCATTGCATTCATAACTCCATGTACAATCTGAATTTCTAACTTCACACTGTTTGCCCGAATAACTTGAAGTGCATGAACAGGTACCATCAGATTGACATACTCCACCATTTTGGCAATCCCAAGAATAATCACAATCAGCTTCTGGGTAAGGAATGTGGTAAGAATACTTTATATTTACATAAAATACTATTCAGTATTTTTTTCCTAGCTTGCTTCTTCAATTGCACCAAAATGAAAAATATGTACATGTACACATATTTCGCACTGCCCTCGTTACCGTTTGCTCTCATTGTGACTTTGTACTTTACAATGTCTGAGGGGACTTTTAAACTTGACTAGCAGTATGATATTTTCTGACTCCCATTGACCCAGTAATCAACCTTTGTATATTTTACAGTTCACACTTTAAAATTTGAATTTATATATGAGTAATAAACTCTGCTACAGTAGATGGATTAAAATGCCACATTTGTTTCTAATGTACCGTTCCCAAGTAAATACTATATGTTACTGTCCTTTTGATTCTTAGAACCATGAACAATATATTCCTCATATACATGTATACAATCATAGATTTATTAATATTTTAATTCTCATAACAAATGACACATTTAGCTTTAGTTTACAATTCATATTTTTAGCCCTAATTTGCATATTACTGATTAAATCATCATGAAATTAACAAATCTTAACTCATATCACATACATGAGGGGCAATCATTTTGCTTTGAACATTTTCCCAACTAGACACTGATAGTAATTTCCCCACCAAATATCAAGGCAATCTGTCTGGCAGTTTTGAGATTAAGTAACACACACACACACACACAGACAGACAGACAAACAGTCGGACAGATACCGCACATTGCGTATAGTACTACTGAACCTTATCAGTTCAGTTATCTAAAAATCTAAGATTCAGTTTGCAGCTGGTTAGTCATAATGAAATTGTGATTGTCAGTTTTACTAACACTAATTCTGATTTTTAATAAATGATTTTGGCATGAGATTCTCAATAAGTGAATTTGGATCATAAATCATTATACAAATGTATGAAAATCTAGTGAGTACTTACTTTTAGTCTCACAATTCCTTCCTTCATAATCAGTGTCACATACACAATATCCACCTGAATAAGTGACACATGTACCATGGTAATTACAGTCACTATCACCGGCGCAGGCCGGAATTTGCTCATCACACAGTGTACCCGAATAACCAGTCCAGCATACACATTTGCCATCTGAACAGGACCCATAGTTACAATCATAGTTACTGGAGCAATCACTGCCAGTTGAAACTGAAAGTAAGAAATTGGTGCATACAATAAGAGCGTTTTAAAAATAAATGCCAAAGTGACAGCGGAATCAACTCATCTCAGAAACACGCCTAAGCATCAGTTTTCACTGAAAGAATTCTTACACCATACATGTAGGCTGGAATACATGTACTGCCATATTTACATAATTATGCAACCTTTTGTCATACATGTATGTATTTTTACCTTCCGTAAAAAGGTACATATACATGTATGTTATTTTTTAGGTGTGGATAGTGAGTATGTGTGTGTGTCTGTTTGTTTCTATATACCCCTATTATCAGGTGTAAACTTTCTTTGACAACATTGACTTATACCATGACTTTGATATTCAGGGTCCAGTATCAAAAACCAGCCATTTCATATCATGAATCAGAATGGTTTGTAATATATATATATATATATATATATATATATATATATATATATATATATATATATATATATATATATATATATATGCATTGTTGCTATGCACAAATTTCTTTTAAATCGGGTTGCTATTCAGTAACATAGAAGTACATGTGCAATTGTTTAAGTAGTGTGTCTTCTATGAACACTTGTTGAATATGCATTTTACACAGAATCTTCAGTCATCATGGACACTTGGAAACAAATTTTGTAATCATTGAAAAGTGATGTCATGATTTTCCATCTTATACAGTACAGATCAAGCATAATACGATATTGTGCATGAACTATGCTTGCATCTTTAAAACACCATGCTGGAAAAGTTCATGAACAATGCTCTTTTGTGGTGTCCACAGAGCATCTCATTGATGGTGCATCAAGTTAACAATGCATCAGCATCTCATTATAAACATTGTATCTATTGGCATCTAGATAGCAGAGTACATGATTATTACTAAGTCACAAAGCATGTGTGCATAAAGTGCTGTTTATTTTGTATCAGAGATGCAAGCATTGTTCCATGCAGATGCTTTGATGATGCAATAACAACAGTGCATCAATGCATAGTTAGCACCCCAATACGGCGTATTCCGGTTATCGAACTTCCGGTTGTTTCGCAGGAAAGTATCGCGAGAGGGCGCACCATATCTGACAAAGTGAGGGCCAGAATTTTCGTCATGGCATCTAATAGTATGGCGATGTATGAAGCTGTCAACAAAATGGGCGTAAAAGAACTCCGTGCATTCATAAAAGAGTGGAAAATTACTACTTCTAAATCTACTAGATATCGCCAGAAATGCTGTAAACCTTGGTCTTGAAACACTAGAAAATGATAATTTTCTGAGAGAACGGAAGAGGAGACGAATAGTGGATGTCAAGCATCAAAATATAGAACTAATCGACAGCGGAAACATTGAAAGTTGGACGGAGGACCTTCGAAATATACCCGATGTATACATGATAAACATATTTCTTTACCTTACTGGTGTCTGTTGCTTGACAAAAGAACGATTAGAAAATTACAAATCTGACAACAGCTTCCAATCTGATTAAAATCCGATGTAGATGTTGGCTGATCGTTCATTGCTATTTTACCTTCGTTATTTTGCCTGAATTGACCTTCTTGGTACATGTTTACATTTTTTAGCTTGCCTGATTGCCTCCTCTATGATCAGGCTAAAAAATGTAAACATGTACCAAGAAAAATAATATCAGGCAAAATAACGAAGGTAAAATAGCAATGAACGATTAGCCGACATCTACATCGGATTTTAATCAGATTGAACAGCTTCCAGCTAGTCATTGCAATATTGAGAGTTCGGTCGACAATTACCAAGCCACATGTTAATATTGTAACTGATGTCGCCGCATACTTAGGCCTTTCTTGTTTATTAGAACAGTGGTGTAGCACCACGGGTGAAATCATAAAACTTTGTCCGGAAAAAAACATTTCATGTACTGGTTATAAGTTGGCATAAACATATTTGTATTGATATACTCATCTTTACTATCACACTTTGGTTAGCTTGCTATTCTTCATTCAGGACCATCAGTGTATAAAAAACCCCATTGAAGTCGGCAACGAATCATAAATATTGTTGTACCACACCGCCCACCCCTTCAATGAATCGGCCTTCCATGTAACGTTTACGTGGTTCACTCATCATACCATGTCTTATACCGATCTGATTAAAATCCGATGTAGATGTCGGCTGATCGTTCATTGCTATTTTACCTTCGTTATTTTGCCTGAATTGACCTTCGTGGTACATGTTTACGTTTTTGTCCTGATCGGTAGAGGAGGCGATCAAACATGTACCACGAAGGTCAATTCAGGCACAATAACGAAAGTAAAATAGCAATGAACGATTAGCCGACATCTACATAGGATTTTAATCAGATTGGTTTTATACAAGCTGCAATAACTGTAGCGTATATTGTGATTTTGAGGGTTCTTTCCTCTGTTTTTGTACCTTTTTCCGTTCCGATGTTTGACTGGAAGCAATCGCTACAATTTCTCCAACGGTAACGCAACTGGACGAGGTCACACTGAAAACGTGAGCGAGATGTCAGTGTACTACCCGTTTCAAAATGTTGCTACTTTTGGGTTTTCCTCACGGTCGAATTGCAGAGCCAAACTTACGCGAAATATTAGGAGAACAAGAGGTTAATTTGCTATTTCGTTATTTGATGGGCGATAATGCAATATTATAGCGTAAAGTTACGGGGAATGACAGAAAATCTTTAGTCAGTGGTTACGATGCCTATAGACTCTATGCTTTGCAACAATGCTCTACAATTCTGGCCCTCACTTCCGGTTCTAAAACAGCGCCCCTAGTGGCCAAACAATCATATCTTTTATCTTTTCGGGGCTTCTTCGATAACCGGAATACGGCGTATTCAATTGTGCAAGAATGATCCTTTTGTGATGTGCACATGTAGGTGATGTTTATGTAAGCTGCACTGTATGCTATGCCTCCTGTTTCAGGTTTTTTTCGCTCTGGAATGTGTCATTTCCTTTGGCCATGCTAAGTCTGACATCTGTGTCACTGATGTGTTTGAACACACAATAACAACAACAAGAATGGTATCCAACTGAAGCACAGAACCTTGTTTTATTTTTGCTACTGTAGTCGTTCAGCATATGAAATGAACCAAAAAATCCTCCTAACAAAGGAAGGAATTTTCTTCCTTCGAGCTTATGTACATGTACAGTATATGTAACACTCTGATACTGTCCCTACAAAATATTAGAAGCTTAACGGATGTTATGAGAGCCAAGTATTTAATCCCTTGATACACAGGAAGTGTATTTCAGTATGAATTACACCTTGGTGTGACGTCAGTGGGGTAAGTTTTCAAAAACACTCTATAATAGTCAATTACATAATTGTTAATGCTGTCATGGTAGATTTACATAATTTCACATATAGTCTCAATCATAATACACTACTATCATCTTCTCTACCAAGAAAGATTCCAGATGTTCACTAGTCTTCTTTTTAAATCTTTGAAAAAATGTATTTTGTTATAAAACAAATTTGCTTTTGAAATGCAATTCACTGCTGCACAAAGTTATTTGAGATTTTTACGAGTCATTTGTTTAGCACAGGGCTAAGGGTCAATGCAAACTTTTTTGTATGGAAACAATGCACGGAGATGCATTTTGATTCAGTTCCGGCATTAGTTTTTGTATTTAATTATCATGTGCAATCAATTAAAGAAAGCATTTGGATCCAGCACATTTAACTGTAAGTGATGATTTTCATATTTTATGACAGTCTGAGAATATTTCCAGTTCACACGCATCACAATATCAGTGTTGCTTTCTGATCTATCCTATCAAATGCTATACTTCATGTATGATGTATGTGAAAATAAAGGGTACAACTCCCGTTGCACATCATGCATACCTGTACTCTCACAGTTTGTTCCAGTGTAACCATCATAACATGTACATTGGTAATCTACATCACAAGAGCCATGATAATTACAGTCATAATCTGATGTACACATTCTCATATCACATGATTTGCCATGCCAACCAAACCAGCATACACAGGAACCATCAACATCACAAAATCCATTGCCGCAATGAAGGTCAGAAGTACAGTCAGCTTCTGTCTGTGTAACTGGAAATAAGTACTAAACCATATCAGTAACATTACATGTATGTCATTCTTAATCTTACTGGATAAATACTGTAGCCATCGTACAATGTTTTTCAGGTGGAATATCCCAACAGTTGAACGGCCAGGGAACACTGCTTCATTGTAAATGGGACACAGGTTTACAAATATTGCAGTTTTGACAGATATTAGCAACCGAATGGAATTAAATTTCAGCATAGTTGAACAATACGAATTTGACGTTTTTATTTATAATGACAAGAGTTAAAAAATAACGAAAAAACAACAATTGACTTGTAAAAATTGAAAAATATGAAAAATATGACATATTAATATACACATGTATCAAATTTCATCATAACATAAACAAACAATATTTTAATGTTTTTGCTGATATGTTGAATATATAAAGGACAAACTGTGAAAATATGGAGTCAATACCTTCATTTTTATTATTTCAAGTTATGACATTTTTACTAAGTACAGAATGGGGATGGAAAAATACAATGTAGCCTGTGCAACAACCTTAAATGATTTTGAGAGAATATAGTGATATAGACAACCTCTCTTAGTGAATTGTCTACTGCTGTCTAGCACCCAGATAAAGATCTACATGTAGATCACCATAATTTCGACTAATCAGGTATATGAATTGTTCAGAATAAGACTAAGGTAGGTGGCAGAGTCTCTGGTGGGGGTGGAGGCATACGTTAGAAAAACAGTTTTTGTTTTGATCATGTCTTTTATTCAAAAGCAGCATCCTTGTTCTCCAGTTCTTACATTGTCAGTTGAATCACTACAGGTCATATGTTAAAGGATGGTACAAGACATTTTTGTATTCGGCAATCACTCTGTATAAAACTATCATTAATGTACAATGTATTCAGCAATCATCGTTAGTTAATTATCATCATTACATGTATGTCTGTGTGTACATATTTATATATATTATAATTAATATCAACTTATATTAAGGTAGTTAAATACAAATGTAGTATAAGATCTACCCTCATTTTCTTACCTACATACTTTCATTATAAA
The DNA here is from genome assembly GCF_964340395.1 of Glandiceps talaboti. NCBI lineage: Eukaryota > Metazoa > Hemichordata > Enteropneusta > Spengelidae > Glandiceps > Glandiceps talaboti. Next base: position 23,561,831 of record NC_135549.1, read on the forward strand.
AAACTGAATTTATGTACTGAAAATATATGCAATAAAATTTGGGGGTCACCAAATTGGGTAAAAAGTCAGGATAACTCAAATTCTAATTTCTAACTCTAGAAAAATAGTTACCGCATGATATTTATCATGAAGTCTATTCAGTTCAATTTTCTGGTTTTGGGTCATTATGAGGGTTAAAAAGCCATGATTTTTTGTAAATAAAAAAGTTCAAAGTAAAAAGAAATGACAGCTTGAAAAGTAATCGACCGAATGGCTGAAATTTGGTGTGCAGGTATTCTAAGGTATCTGAATGAAGAATTCTTCAAAGAAAATTTAAAGACGTCGAAAAATGTGCTGTGGTATCATATTATACCCATGTCATTTTACAATACTTGGGATAAAGTAGATTTTATTAGTACAGTAAAGTTGCTCATGCAGCTAGGGGAATTTGACTACACTTGAATACATGTGCAAATGATCGATCGCAAGAAAAATGGCTTCATATATTTGTAACATTATGACTCCAATATGGTGATGGTTATAGGGATGCAAGATCTAACATGGGGGCGAAGGAGGTAATTGCCAAATGATGCCTTTTACATTGTAACTCACACACAAGAAATGTGGATATGCTGTCACAGTTACGATCAGCTGTTTTGAACTATAGGGGTAGTAAGGATTGCAGTCCTACCTCCATTTCTGAACACAAATCATTGTCCTTGCTTTGGAATGGTATGTTTTTAACATGAAAGTTGAACAAAAATATGTTCTTGTCTTGCCTACAACAGTTTTAGAATTAACATCATGAATTAACCTTCGCCACATTTAGGTTTTTTTCTGCATGCACATCTGTTACTAAGGGTGTTGTTGGTGGGACTTTTGCTGTACCGTGTGACCTAAGTTCAGATCAGAGTACCGCACTTACCCACTACATAAACTTGACTGGCGAGCCCAAGTTTAAGTCTCTGTTACATAGTTTGTAAGAGTCGGTTTTAAACCACAATCACTATGTCTCTCCAACTTCTCGGCAAGAACATCAAGTTCTAAAATTCAACGTATGGGTCGCTCACTAACTTTCAGATCATTTCAAAGTTGAAGTTGTCAACTTTCTAAACATTGGGAGCATTCTACTACTGTCTGAGGCAAAAATATAGCTTTTCTGAGGTAAAACCAGAAATTAAATCCCGATATCTGAAAATTCCTTATCATACCCAAGAATACATTGAATCAAAAGACAATAATTCTAACCCACAATTACTGATTTGTCAGTCTCGAAACTTGCTATGTCCATACACAGTGTATGCCAAGCTCAATACACGGTGATCAGTATATCGCACTCCTTGACTGACCGAGTCAGAAAAAATAGGTAAAACTCACTGTCATAAATCAATTTATAAATCCATATGAGTTTTGCAACAACTAAAGTAGTCCCTTTACAGACCATTTCCTTCAGATGTACAAAATGTAGGCTAAAACAATAGGGAATTCCAGACAGTCAAAGGTATTTGAAACCATATACATGTATACAGTCCACAGGTGAGTGCGTACTCACTAGATTAGATTAGAACACTCTTTTATGTGCGCAGTGATGACACACAGTAAAAATACCAGTTTTCAACTTATTTCACCAAAATTTATTTCTATACTTACAAAATCAGGATCCTGCAGTACATTTTAATATTAAGTTACCATGAGATGATGCCGTACTGAATTCAAGTTTTGTTCCAAACACAAAGTTGACAAATCTTCATGGAAGACATACACTGTAGACCCTCTCAAAAGTTACTGAATGGAGACGTGGTTTAAAAGAAATTGATGGCAACAAATAAATACTACAAAGTATCTGTGATAATGCAGGGAATTACTGAATTTCAGTAACTTAACCTGAAGATCCAGGCTAGGTCAAAGGTCAATGTCTAAAAATTAAATTTTAAAACTGGCAATATAGGTGTAGACACTTTGATGTAGTCTCCATGTATTAACATTTTTGAGTTAATTGATAAATCATAATTGTTCACTACAAATATACCTACCATTGAGTAAAAAGTGAGCATAAAAAATAAAGCTTGCATGTGTATGTTTATCTGGTTCTGCATTACCTATATAGACATGATCTGAAAGACATTAGCCACACATAATTGCTACAAAGTGTCTGTAATATGTAAGTAATAGCTTAATTTTGATGTTCTATAAATAAAGTCTATGATTGAAGTTGTTTAGTTGAAATATATTTCCATATATATAAAAACAAATTAACGTGCATACATCCCACGGTTTCTCCCCTTTGTGTCACATTTGAAAGAAATCTGATATTTCGTGTCGGAGAAATGACGTATATTACACAAGGAAGAATGGATGGACAGACACACAGACAGACAGAGCCCATTGTACATGTAATAGCACCCCCTTTGTGGAGCTAAAAAATGTTATCTGTAAAGTCAACATTAACTGCATACTTCAGCAGGGTTGACAATTCTTTGTCAACAGATGGCTCCACCAATCAGAACATGTGATCCTATGGACATACATGTATATTAACTAATACTACTAAGAAGTCAATTTGTTGACAAAGGCACATAACAATTTCTAAATTTGTGTTTGTGTTTGTAACAAAATGTCAATTTGATACAATATTTATCCAACACAGATGAAGGTTCATTGATTGAAAACAAATACGGGCATCTGATCTTTCCCATCACATGATACAGATGATACTTGACTAGATACAGTAAACTCTTCACCAAATTCCTACTTACTCTCACAGCTTGCTCCTGAGTAACCACCATCACATATACATAGGTTAATGGAACTACAATAGCCTCGATAATTACAGTCAACATTGGATGAACAGCGGTTTATATCACAGAACTGGCCCTGCCAGCCTTCAAGACAAGAACAGGCACCTCCAGTGCAGTTTCCATTGTTGCAATCCAAGTTGGAAGTACAGTCAGGAGCATCAGCTGTCATTTATTGGGGAAAAATAGCGCAAATGTTGCGTTGTTGCACAACTTCATGTTCAAGTTGTAACCAAAATAAAATTTTAATTCCAAATTTCCATCATAATAATTCAGGCATCCTATGTTGGCAGTGTACTTAATCAAGATAAGTATAGTAACATCCTAATCAAACTTTAAAGTGATGTGTCTACAAGGTTTTGTACTTCTTTATTTTTTTAAATCAACTTGAAACTCAGTCATACCAATGTAACACATTAACTTTTTGGGTTGTCTTATTGTAATATTTTAAATGCCAGCTATATTCAGTTTATATGGGTAGGTTATGAAACAGCTGTCTTACAACATATTACATAATCAAGTCATAAACTAAACTGGCCATGCTACATAGAAATAGTAAAGTAAACATTATATTAATGAGGACAAATCTACACATTCTCAACAAAGTTAAGCTCAATCTACTTTCAAAGTTGAAGATTTTTGAGGAAAACCAATGATATAGAATAACACTTCTAGAAACATCTCACCAAGTTTCAGATTCATTCACTTAGTACTTTTTTGAGATTTTTACATCTAAATTCCATGTCACTGATGAGATCATTATGTGCTTAATATTTCATCATTTACATCATCATGTATACATCCCTAGATGCATCCCCGTCAAATTTCAGTCCAATCTGCTCATTAGTTTAGGAATTTAAGACTTTTGACCAAAAAGACACATTTTAGCCCTAATTTGCATATCACTGATTCTTAGTATAAACACCCTGAAGAATGTTTCACCCAAATTTCAGCCCAATCTGCCCAGTAGTTTTTAAGTTTAAACTTATTGACCAAAAAATCACATTTTTTTTACCCAAATCACACACCGGTGACAAGATCATTTTGATTTGAACAATTTCCCAACTACATGTAGACACCCAAGGTAATGCACCCACAAAATATCATGGTAATTGGTCCAGCAGTTTTTGACTTTAAGTTGTTTACACACACACACACATACACACACAGACACCAGGCGATCCCTATAGCACTACTGAACCTCAGTTCAGTTGTGCTAAAAACGAATTAGAAAAATGATTACACATATAAAATCACCCTTCTTGGCAGAAATTTCAATGCTGTACATTTGTCAGTAGTGCATGTTCATTTGTGGATTTTATACTTATCACATCTCTGTACATGTTTATAATTGTCATCACAGGATTACTGGAATAAAATAATAGCACCAGTGGTGTTATAGTACAACTGTACAATTTACTTTAATTTTGCAAATGTTTATCCACTTGCCTTAACGATCTACTGTTAGCTGTACAATACATGTAAAGGCCATTATTTGGCTGTTGTTATGGATGTGGTCTTGTTGCTAGTCACACATGTACATGTACTTTAAGTTTTGATTGTGTATCAACTTGTCTATCAATGCTAGTTGTTACCTATGCAAAACTTATACCATTATTTGGTAATTGCTAGGTACCTGGACTTGTGGCTATGCATATGTAAATGTCAAAACATCGTGTTTGTTATTGTTTGAAATAATTTGAAATAATTTTCGCTTTCCTGAGAAAACTTATTATTACTGTTATGCAAACCACACGAATAAATTATGCAAATGTACACCGTGCAAACAAAACAATCTGGGGAGAACACTGAGTAACGATAGTGTGGGTGGAGGGTCTATGCATCAGCACATGCCCATGCACAGTAAGGTACAACAGTCTTGAGAAAGATACTTATTGATTGGTTAACTCTGGCATTTTAAAGCACTAGACTTGAATGAGTAGTTCTATTGTACAGGGTTAGATATGGGAAGAAGGCGATCACTCTTGGAACAACAAAATCAAAAACAAATGACAATAAATGATGAAGTAGAGGTAAATAAAGAAATAGAGTTGTATTCATCACATCAGATTTTAATCAGATTGGGCATGCATGTGTTTGTTTTGAATATTTATACCTTGTCTATCAATAACCCTGTTGTTATCTTTGCAATATAGTATACACCATTATATGGCTGTTCGCTATGGGTGTGGTCTTGTTGCTAGGCATGTGTGCTTATATTTTTAAATGTTTATCATTTTCCTTCCAAATAATTTTATTTTTTCATTTGAATGTTGCTAAGGGCATGGTCATGGTTGCTAGGGTCATTTGTAGAAAACATATTGACACCTGTAGAAACATGCTCATCAAATTTCAGCTCCATTCACTAAATAGTTTTTGAGATATAAGTTACGCTAACCACATGTATATGGCTAAGTAGCTAACGATTTTGATGAGTAATTTGCATAATTGACAGGGGTTTTTTTTGGTGATCAGTACAGGCACTATCTTAAGGATGTAATTCTCAAACTTCAGATAGCTTACTAGTTACTTAAATCAATAACACAGCACATGTGCGTAATATCATTTGATGATGTACTTTTGATTGCAACGAGTTATTTGCATTATCAATAATGTTGTTAATTAGGCAATATGCTATTGAAATTTCATTGACTTGGTATGCATGTACACATTGACAATGGCAATACAGTGCAGCTAACATAAAACATCACCTGAGTGCATGCATCACAAAAGGATCATTCTTGCACAATAGTGGTGCTAACTATGCATTGATGCACTGTTGTTGTTGCATCATCAAAGCATCTACATCAAACAATGCTTGCATCTCTGATACAAATAAACAGCACTTTATGCACACATGCTTTGTGACTTAGTAATAATCATGCACTCTGCTATCCAGATGCCAATGTTTATAATAAGATGCTGATGCATTGTTAACTTGATACACCATTTATGAGATGCTCTGTGGAAATTGAATGCTGTTTTTAAGTCTTTTTACATACACTAATCCCCAAGACCATTGTTCATGAACTTTGCCTGCATGACACTTTAAAGATGCAAGCATAGTTCATGCACAATATCCCATTATGCTTGATCTGTACTGTACATGTGTCATGACAAACATGTATCATATACATTGTACATTCTTTACAATGTACATGTATACTACAAATTTATGTGATGTAGCACATATGTTAGTGACAACAAAGGATATATGAACCGCAATCCTTACAGACAGATTCAATTTACATCTGGCTTAAGATTGAATTTACCTTTGTCATTGTTTTATAAATACAGGTCTTGGAGTACAGTCTGCACACACATCCACAGTGTGGGGCCACTATGTTTATCATATTTGACACTAATTACTCTATAAGACATTTGAGTTGGAAAAACAAGTTTGTCCAAATAATGTCATCTTTATACAATTGCTCCTAATGTCATGAGACCCCCCCCCCCCCCCCCCATTGTTAAAGGTTTTGAAACAATCTTAAGTCACTGCCTAGGTAAAGACTGGCGGGTACAAAGAATCTCATTAAATTTAGTCACTACATACTACATTTGTTCATTGATTCAGACAGTGACTTCATATTGATAAATTTGCCTATTCATTCTGATTGTGTATTTATTCATTTTAACAAACACAGGAATCTTACCTATACTGTTCTGGCATCTGTCACCTGTAAAATCTATGCTGCACACACAATATATCTCACCCAAGTAGGCACTACATGTTCCACCATTTTGACATACATTTTCTGTACACAGATCTATACATATAATGGAAAAGAAGAAAAAGAAATTATGATACATATACATTTCTCATCATAATTGATTTCAACATATATGGTAAGTGTATGCATATTTTTGATATATTTGCTTTATCAGTGTCAGCTGAAACACGGAACTGCCCTACGGGTATATAAAGAGGATTATGGCTAATCTATGCAAAGGCGGGAAATTCAAACTGCTGTACAGAGCACTAGCTTCTGGGTCTTATTTTCAGCATTTTTTCTGTACTCCGAGAAACACACAGGTCATGAATCATGTACACATTGTTTGTGAATGTCATAGGATGGTAATTTGATACACTAATTAGTTGAAAATCAATCAGTTTGTACCATAGAATGTAAAAACCTTTCAAAATGAGACAAATTCTCCTGCAAACAGGTGTTTAGATTGTGTGTCACTCAGGATTATTCAAATATGTGACATTTGCATGTGAACATCCCAGATAGGGAATGTTTATATTTTGGTGATTACTTGCCAGTGAGTCACCACAAGTTCTCCACCTCCAAAACATACAGTCAGTCATATGCAAAATAGGGTGCCAGGCACCAGACTGTTATGCCTATAAGTTTTCGTTTGTGACTTGATGTCAATTTTGTAGCTTTCCTTCTGTCTACCTTTTTGCTTAGTGTAAACCAGTTTCATTTTATTACTTTTATCATTGTGTGATTGTTAATGTTATGGTGCTTGAGGGCCTCAATGGAAAGAAGTGTTTCATTTACTTATTTGAGCTACCCTTACACATTACAGCCGATTCCACAAATTTAAGAACTAGTAATGTTAGTTTCCAACTTTGTCTCATTTGCTACAACATTGACAGACATTGTTGAAGTGACATTAAAACTTAGAGATACTATCAGCAGTAAACAACTGGGTTCACACTAGACTCTCTTACAGCCCTCGGAGCTTCGCTTTACTAAAATTAAAGCTAAACGAATTATTTTGTATGTACCGATGCCAGCTAATTAACCGTACTCGAATATCCTTGTACTGTGCGCCCTCATCGACCATGATAGAGATAACCATTCGTTGACGTGTGACTGCGACGCTCCGTGTTATCGCGAAGCCTCGGACTTCGCGATAACACGGAGCGTCGCAGTCACACGTCAACGAACATATATCTCTATGTGGTCGATGAGGGCGCACAGTACAAGGTTGTTCGAGTACGATGGAGTACGTTATGTAGATGGTATCGGTACATACAAAATAATTCATTTAGCGTCGATTTTAGTAAAGCGAAGTTCCGAGGACTGTGAGAGAGTCTAGGTTCACACACAAACTAGTCGCCTTGTCTGGAAATACTAGTCCCATGTATTTTTGAATGATATAGCTTCTATGTACAATAGTAAGTATTTCTACTTTAAACATGTGCAGTTTTTCATAGTTATAATTTGCAGGTATGGACTCATTCAAACAAAAAATTGATGAGCATATATGATCATGTATATCTCTGAAAAGACAGCAAAACTTAGTCAAGGAAAAGCAGACAACTCCTTGAAGTTGTAAAAAGTTGTCTATTCATTCTGGCAAATCCATTGACTGCTTAAAATCAGTATCCAACGGTGATAAGATCCAAAAATCTTCACTTACTTCACAGTACACTTCCACAAGTGTAGTAAGTTTAACTTAAGACTAACTTTGAAACCAAAACTAGCAATCTATCAACATCTATGTAAACATTATCCTTCTTTAATTTGTCAATCGGCTGTAATAAAGTATGTTATTATTATTACTATTATTACAAGTTAATGGGTTTAATATTACATAATAATAAACAATATTAGGACAGTGGAGGAATGTAATTTTTGGTTGTTGGGTAGGAGGTGTAAAGGTTGAAGTTTTATACACAAAATTAATTGTGCAACATTTCTCACTCAAGCTTCCAGTCGTAACACACAGTGTGGAGCTTAGCACTGGCTGTGTTCATGTATATGAATATAAGTACAAGAATATTAATTTATTTATTACTAATTGTGCACACTTAAATAACACACAATGTACAATGTATAACCTTTACTAATTTAAATCCAATGAAAGTCATTATACTTGTCATTTGTATATCGCAGTTTTGTGCACAAAACATACATGTAGATCAGTGTCAAAACACCACAAAAGTACATGTACGTCCGAATGAAAATTATTTATTACTATACATGTATGCCAGTGTACAACTGACTGTGACTTCACACATATTTTGGACTAGAGCGTAAGTTTTACCATAGACCCTACTACACATAGGGATTTTACCTATACATGTACATATGGGTTCTATTTGTCTGAACAACTTACATTACTATCGAGCAAGATGGATCAAAGTCATTGTACTGTACATGTAATGATTTATAAAGTTGACAATGAAAAAAAATATTAGCAATGCTCCTTCCTATTCTGAAATCACTGCTATTTTTAGATCATTGTAGACTTTCACAACATACTGTAATAATTATTCCTCACCGTTCAGCAAATTCATGTTATACAGTCCGAAGTAGGTCTATTTATTCCACAAAGCATTTTGCAGTAGTCGTACCTTGACAAGTACACTACGGATTGATTATACAGTATTGCAAAGTTTACTGAAAAGAATATTGATTTTTCTAACCCTGAGCACACTGAGCTGCAGGTGACATGAGTGTGATACAACGGAAATCATAAACCCTGAAACAAAATGTCGCCTGGCTTGGCAAAAATCTCATTAACATTGCTACATTTTATCGTCTGGCTAGACAAAAATCTTATCAAGTGTTTCGTCAATCGTCTGGCGTGACAATCACCTTTATCAATATTGTTAGACTGTTTTTTTTTTGCATGAGCTAACATTATCTTAGGAAATCATTGCCAAATTTATATGTCCCTGGTAAACCTAAGGTTGACGCGTTCTTTGATATTTTTAGTCAATTGACTAAAATGTAACAATTGTAATGCAATTCGTGTCATGCCAGACGATAACACATGGCAATATTAGATTTTTGTCAAGCCAAACACGAAGATTTACAACATCAAAGAGATATTTTGTCTAGCCAGACAAAAAACTGTAGCAATGTTAGTGAGATTTTTGTCAAGCCAGGCAACATTTTGTTTCAGGGTTTATGATTTTCATTGTAAAATTTTGGAAAAGCCCTTCTAAAATAGTATGGCTGTAACCTACATGTTATGTATCTCAAAATAAAATTGATTTAACTTTGTCACACTAGATTTTGAACTCTTCTGTGTCAAATGATATAAATGTGATATACAATTTCCACGCCTCAAAAATAAACCCTAAATTTTGGAAAATGTGAACATAAATCTCTTATTGATAGCAAATCCTTAGAATAGCATCACTTCATCTTTCATATGAATGCTTTAACATGATAATATAACAATTCCAGAAAATATTGACAATTGTGGTAGAGTCTGCAGGTGTCTGAAAATGGTCCGTTCGAAAACTGCAACAGTGAGTTTATTGATACATGTACTTTCTGATGCTTCCATAATCTGGATAATGGCAACACGTTTCATATGTGCATACATGTATGTATTAATAACTATTTATCATACATTTTATGAAATAGTTTCTGATATTAGTGATAACATTTAATGTAAAATATAACTTAATATAAGAAGATAAACAACTTTTAATATTCACATTAAATGTCATTTAGAAGCACCTTTCTGAATGGACATGGCATAATGATTCAGATTTTAAAAAACAACTAAATGTAGTGTTGCAGCCAGCCTTTTGAAAGAGTGGGGCATAGTGTCCCAAGACTTTCATTTTTCTGGGTCATCATACATTTTTTTGTGACAGTATAAAAAAAGCTCCAATGGCTTTGTAGCACAGCTATACAGTTTTTAAAAAAGAAATATTTACCCACATGTTGATCCATGTTAGATATTTGCTGAATGATTACGCAGTTGCTAGTATCAACCCTGTTGTTATCTATGCAATATACGTGATCATTTGCCTGTTGCTACATGTATAGGTGTGGTCATGTTGCTAAACATGTTTGCATACAATTTTAGTGTGGGTCATCTATGACCTGTCACATCCAAAGTTGTGGGTCAGATCTAAAAAATGTGTGTCAAAAGACCCAAAAACTCCCTCTGGCTGCAACACTGCTAAATGGTTGTGATTGATTGATGTATCAATTTACTGCATATAATAAACCATACATTGTATTATTAAAACTCACCTTGTCCTGTTACAGACACAATACTGAGGAAAATGCAGGATGCAAACAGCTGACTTGCGAGTACACTTTGCATTAGATTAGCTTACTTAATCTGTCCTCAAATAATAAATAAAGTTTCTGTTCTGGAGAAAGAAATGAAAAAAACAGATGTTAAACCTGGTATCTTTGATTGTAATATTCACTTACAAATTATAGCATAACATATAGGAAACATGAAAACTGTTACAAAGTGTTTCCATAATACCCCTGCTAGTTTGCTAGAGTTCTGTTGTAATTATATTCTCTATGGTGATGTCATCATAGTGAAGTTTAGTTCAAAGCTACCAGAAAATAGTTTGCTTAGGAAACTTGTACGAATCCTGCTGCTACAAATGTATCAATCTCTATACTAGTAGAACTGTTAAAGGGTAACAGACATCGAGGATATCTTTTTTTGTTAACCTTTCAAATATGAACAAAACATGCACATTTGCTCAACAAAAACATATTTGCATGAAGAATAGGTGCCAAATAAAGTTATATACTATCACTGGGGGCAAAAATGCTTTTGTAACGAGAAAAATGGACCTTTTACAAGTAGTGAGTACTGTATAAAATCCTCTGTATGTCAAAGGCAAGTCAAGTGACGTAACCGTCAATTGTTAACTGCTGATTGGCTGAGAAAGAGGCGTTGGCTAATGATGTCAGACGACCGCTGCATTTCAAAATCAGAAGCACGTCACTCACTAAACCCAGAACCATGGATCACCAAAAGTTCTTGACAGCTTCCTGTTGAGTCTACTTGTACGATTTCCAATATAACTGCATTTTTATTGTGTTATACTGTCTATCTATGTATACTGGAACTGATTTCACTTTTGGTGGCCCATATTAGTGACTGTTTCCAGGAGCTTTCTTTACATAGGCGTAGTTTCGAACAGCCAATCGGCAATGAGTTGATTATTCAAAATAGCAAGACGTACAGAGGAGTTTATACAGGATCGTGACTTGATGTCCTCCCTTCGCTTCTCTCCTTACAGGTAGGAATAAAATTATATATAGTCAAAAGGTTGTTATATTTAGTCTGTAGACCTGGAAGACAACAATCTATGGAATATTACATGCCCCTATGGTTTATCATGACTTGTTTACATTATAGTACAGTACAGTACAGTATAGTACATTGTATATAATACCCCGTATATACAGTAGCATAGTATTAGTATATTTTATTTGACATGAAATAATAATGCAAACATATACATTAATCTATCGTCAAAAACAACATAAACTAGATCATTATAAATATGTATAAACACTACATGTCATCGATGTAATTTAAAATACGTGTATATATGATAATTTAGTAGTCGTGCAGATTACAAACATTATTTATACAGAATGAGGGCGGTGTACATGAACGACGTGTCGATCGATTTTCATGATTTTTACGCCCGTGGAAGCAAAACACCTCATTAACGGCCCCTTCACTGAACAGTTTACATGTCAGTCATTCTTGTAGGCAAAGTTAAATCAATTGGGTAAAGTCAATGTGTCTACACTACTAGTGTACATACGACAGGTTGGGGGGATCGCTTCGATGTGATGTTTACGCAATGCGTACGATGCAGTCAAAATGTAAACAGACGTAGACAAACCTGCCGTGAAAGGTCGTGACCCTTTTTTCTTCGTAACTACTAATGTGCTTGGTTAGAACTCCGTAGTCTAGTTCCTTCGAATCTCAGCAAATAATGATCAACTGAACAACCAGTTATGAAATATTTACACGAAAACTCTATGAGACGGCTGGTTTATGTGATTGGTGACTTTCCACCCGCACCCTAGCCTGGGTCAAATTACTCATTCACCGCCAGACGTATGATCTTCACTCATAATCTCGCGTGAGGAAATCGTCACGCCGAACGCGAGATTTCATTATTTTCATCCTTATCTTTATGATTTGACAGAGGCAGTACTCGTATACTCGAGTAGTACATGTCTGTATCTTTTTGCCAAAATCGTCTCACAAAGATAGGGAAGGATGGGGGCTCATACTATGCATAACCAGACAATCAGATATCTCGATAATTCTCTCTCTTGTCATTGGGTTGCAATTCAAGAAAGCTTACATCGACATAGGTATTGTCAAACATAAAATTACGTCATCGACACTTCCTGTCTTTCAGAATCTGACATGTGCGTCACTGAGCTCATGAGGTGTACAATAATGTAATGACCTCGGTCATTGAAGAGGTCGCATCTACCTGTTATCAACAAACACGTTCTGGATAAAGTTCGCGCTCCGTGGTTTACTGAAGAATTGCTATTAGCACGTCAAAATCTTCGTCAATTAGAAAGACAATGGAGGAAGACAGGTCTTGTTGTCCATGAACAAATGTTTAAATCGGCTAGACAGTACATGGCCAAGTTACGTAATGATCTTTCGTCCTATCATCGCAATCGCATCACTGACCACAGGGTACCCAGGAATCGCGTGACAAACAAAACAAAATAAATAAATAAATAAATAAATAAATAAATAAACTATCAAATAAATGACAAATGAACAAGCAAACGAACGAACGAACGAACGAACGAACGAACGAACGACAAGTATAGTATAAATTAAATAAACCAGCAAATAAAACATACTCCTGGGGGTATACTAGATATGTTTTTTTTCTATACCCATCAGTATAAAAATGCCTTCACACACATCCACATGGTGGTAGTAGTGGAAAGTTTCCAATGCATGCCTTTGAAACTTCAACATCGGTGGTAGCTGCTATCATAATTCATATAGCATGGAAAAGAATTCTTGCAAAAGCTAACTCTAAGTGACCAATTGTAAACTGGTAATTTTCGTAGTAACAATTGTATGTCTAATATTAAAATCAATAGGGATATTTACAACTATTTCTTTAACATTAAAGTTATATAGATGTCATGCCTTCCTACATTATTCGTTATTGGTATGATATTTTTTATTTTGTTTTTCCTTGGAATTACAGGTATTTTTGTTACTAAAATACTAAGGCTTAATAAAAATCATTGTTTGTTTCCGGTTACCTGACTCAACCATTTATTTCACGCCGACCCTAAACTTTTTTTTTTTAAATGATAAGGTAGCGAAATTGTAAAGTTTCGCGAAAAATAATGGATGCGGAAACTGAGATCAACCTATAAAGACAATTATATAAAACCATTCTTCCAATCTGTAATGGCTGTACATATGATGAGAAGAAACCAATAACACAGAGACCATATGGAAAACAATGGAAACATAACTATCTGAAAAAACCTATCTACCCCACCTATTCTAAAATTGAGCGTACTAGGATCCAAACAATTTTTTTTGGTGAGGCCTAAACGTCACCTCACCAAGAAGAAACAACAAGACGGAACTTTTGACGATTCTCGACAAGTCATATCAAATGGTTTCCATTTTTTTTTTACAAACGACGATGCAAGCGCATACCGTGTTGTGTTAGAATATGGAGTGTGACGTGGATTTTAAAAATTCATATATTTGATAGAAATCAACATTGTAATATTATTACATTCAATCGTCGAAAAAATCACAATATGTTACTGAACACTTGCACAATAGTTAACCCCAATTTTATTATAAGAAAATGTGATATAATAAATTAATTTCCTCTTCCCTTTTATGTGTTTGATGCCCATTGTAAATACATTAAATTGCCATCGATGACCTTGTCGTAGAACAGTATATATATTAACACACAATTCCAAATAAAACAGTGTATAGAAAATGCTAATACTTTACAAATGTATCTCTATTTTAATGAAAACTGGGTATATTAATTCATTTTCTTGTCCATCATATAGACAATCCACTAGCCAGCTGATGTAGTATGATATGCAATATTGAATATTCACTGGTTGCCTCACACTTTTCATGCTTTGATGCTTTAAACGACACACCGTAAAGCATTTTCAAGTGATGACATTTGAATGGTTCATTTTCACAAGTCTAATTCACACTGTATGCAGTACAAACCTTGTTATCGTGCACGCAGTCAAAGTACTATATACGTGGTCATGGTAAATGCCACCTCTTGAGATGAGTAGTGTGGCAATAATGCAATTTGCATTGCAAAATGTGCCATAAATCAATTTTTTGATTAAAAAACCCCACAAAACAGTATATAAACAGTAACGTGTGGGAGGGGGGGGGGGCTCAGTGCACGCCCGCCATAATTTTGTCCTCTGAAAGCCCTTGGTCATTGTTGATAAATTGGACCGTTAACAATAAGAATCAGTCCAGGTACCACATGTTGTTAAAACCAAGATGTAGGGAAACATACAGTAGGAATAAACAACAAGATAGGGGTTACAATTAATTAAAAACTTATTTGAATTTTGAAGACATTTCGATCGACCATGCAGAAGACCTGAATCTGGGATACGAAGAGAGTGTAAATGATGTTAGGGAGCCTTCAGTATTTAAATGGGGAGGGCCGGAGGAAATCACACATGGCCTGTTAAGAAAAACACGACCCTCCCCATTCTCCATTCGTAAAACGTGACCCTCCCTTTTGTCCCATTTTGTAAAACGTCACCCTCCCATCACAATTGCATATACTGAACGTTAATCAATATTCCCATTATATGTATACATACAAATTAAATGATTTTGACTCTGTATTAGAAAGCAATATTTGTATATATACTACCATTGCAGGAGTTATATAGAAACGCTTGTGATCAGAACGGAAAAAAGTCTACTTCTTATCACTATCAAACTGACAAACATATACGAAAACAAGACCGGGCCCCTCTGATGTAGGTTCATGCACATACATGTACTTGTCTGTGGTTCACGCGACTCTTTCATCAGCCTGTGAAAGTTTGTCATGTTATAACATAACATTCGAGTGTAAGCTTATATAATGCAACATACGTTTTTCGAAGCTTGGATATATTACCTCAAAGGCTATGAATAAACTAAGAAAGCCTCCAAATCGGCCAGGGGGAATCCCGAAGGACTCCCTCAACCCCAGAGGTCACTCATGCATTCAACCAACAATCAAATGCATCAACAGTGTTACTGTCATAATGGTATTAAACTTTTCTTAAATATTTTCACTCTTTGCTAATGTGAGATGAGATTGTCTTTTAAAGCTGTGAAATGTTTGCCAAGATAGTCTAAAATTGCCTTAAAACTCCCCTACCAATGATACTACCATTAGATGTGTTGACCTTTACTAAATGATGCCATTTAACCTTTTAAGAACATATTTCAACCCTATATAAGTTATAAAGAATAATTTCTAATACTTTATGGTGCTGTCTTGTAAAGCTTGGGTTATCGCTTGAAAGGGTTTGAATAGCCTAAAATAGGCTTTGAGAGTAAAAAAACTCCAGGCCTTCTCGGGTGAGACCCCTTAGGACCCCCCTCCCAAGAGATGGACATATCCCAGTCTCAAGCTCTTTCCCCTACCTCTTACTGTCAAGATGACTTTTTTCAAAAATATTTCAACCCTATGTAGTTGCTTTTTACATGTTAGTGCTATCTTGTAAAGTTTGGAAATTTTTGTGTAAAAGTGTCTGAAAAGTCTCAAAGTGCAACATTTTAACACAAAGATATGAAATTTTCTTTTAAACCAAATGGAAAAGATGACATTTTTATAAGTTAATTAATTGTACAGAAAATAATAAATAAGTAGGATTAATACTTACAGTGAAAACCATGACAAGAAAAAAAGTGGCGGAAACTAAATGCTGTTTGGCGATGTCAGAAGCCACATATGTACAGGTAATACCAGATTTAAACTGAATGCCTTCCGTAAGGGTAGTCTTGCAATTTCATGATTTATGCAAGAAATTTAGCTCTACATCAGTGATTTTTTCAAGTCCCAGTGAAAGTTAGTTGTCAATAAAATTGTTCAAATGCCAGGAAAGCTTACCATCCTCTACTGCACTCGACTTTCGTGATCACCTACATACCTGAGAATGTACAGCCATTTCCACGACAAATAATAAACAAAATTGAAATCCGTATAACATTGCTATTACGCATCAGATAGTTTTACATACTTCATGGTACACATTGTAACAGTTGAAAAACTTTAATACAGTGAAGTGGTAAATTATTATTGCCCTACTTCGTCCCTTGGAAAAGTGTATACATTCTTGTTCGATCGAGATTGACAGACGCACCATCTGCTCCAAATTGTATACAGGCGTGAAAAGTGTGAAGTGAGCAGACGATCGTGACTATATATATTTTTGCAATAAAGCTTACAGATGATGTGTATTTTCAGTGCTCACCTCCTTGCTTTGATGTAATAATCTTCAGATTCAACGAAAATAACAATACAAACACTTGAAACCCTTGAAAACAGAGTCTTTCTCAGTGTAGAACAGAACAACAGCGTGTATCCGTACTGTAGCTTCCTGGTTTACCTTACATCAATGTTGGTGGCGCACTTTCAAAACAAAGCGTGTATGCAATCAGACGATCGATCGATTAATTGCGCAAATTGCTCATTGAGATTCATGGGATTTTTATCAAAACGTAATCAGTTCTTGCCATTACTCAACGGAACACTTGTGCCAAATTTCGTTTGAATTGAGCCAGCCGTTTTGGAGAAAACAATGACACAGACAGATAGACACACACACACACACATACATACATACATACAGACAGACACACACACACACATACACACACCGACTTGTTTTCACCCCCTAATAAATCTCTTTCTTACGAAAGAAAAAAATGAGAATATTCGATTTGGATTTAATGACTTTTGCTAGGTAACGGCGATGGATAAGGAGGTACAGGTGCATCATTTGGTGTTGGATACTAGGAGGTAAAGGCGGATCATTTGTTGCAGCACTGTCAGTTATCAAAACAGCTGCTCTATAGTTTGGTGGAGGTGGGAGACAAGCTTGTTCCGTCATTGGTATACCATAATTACATGCTGATGGATTCAGGTATGGTGGAACGTTTGGTGTTGGCTTTTATGTAGGATATGTTGCAGCAGGTGGCATGACTTCTCTCGATCCAGAGGTCGGTGGTGGGACTGGAAAGAAAATCACAAATCATTTAATCTACTTTTTAAAATTAAGAATGTGTGAAGTGTTAATTATTGTGTGGAAAATAACAAGAACTTTGCATACCATTTAGTTTTTACCTCCCATATGGGTACGGGAGGTATTAAAATGGTAATATTTGTGTGTGTGTGTGTGTGTGTGTGTGTGTGTGTGTGCGTGCGTGCGTGTGTCTGTCTGTCTGTCTGTTTGTCCGTCCGTTCATGTGTGTGTGTGTGTGTGTGTGTGTGTCTGTGTGTCTGTCTGTCTATCTGTCTGTCTGTCTGTCTGTCTGTCTCTTGTCTCTGTCTGTGTCATCATTTTCTTAAAAACGTCTGGTTCAATTATAATGAAATTTGGTACATATAAGATTAGGGGTAATGGGCAGACCTGTTTAAATCTTGAGCGAGATCTGTTCATGTTAATTAATTAGGTCAGTTTGCATATCAACGAAATTGACTAATTAAGCAATATATTAAGACTGCATACTTCAATTTCAATGTAATTTATAGTATGTTCATTAAACATATCAAAGTGCATTTTCCTATAAAATGTGTTGATGTACCTTCCAGTGTCAGTGAATAATTTGCATAATTAATTATTTTCGGTAATTAGGCTATATTTTAAGAATGCATGCTTCAATTTGTATATAATTTAGTACACACGTCAACCATAACAGATCGCATATGTCCTTTAAAGTTTGTTGATGTACCTTACAGTGTAAATGAATAATTGACACAATTAATGAGTTTCGTTAATTAGCTATTAAGATTGCACACTTCACTTTCAATACAATTTAGTACATATGTTAAACATAACAAATTGCCGATGTCCTATAAAGTTTTTTGATGTACCTTATAGTGTAAATGAACAATTTGCATAATTAATGAGTTTCGGTAATCAGGCTATATCTTAAGACTGCTGATATAGGTTACAGTTTTAATGAAAAAATTGCATAAGTACTGATTGTTGGTAACTAGGCTGTTTCTTAGATATTTAATGCAAGCCTCAAATTTCATATAATATGGTACATATATCAACCATAATAATAAGCACCTGTCCTATGACATTTGTTGATACAACGTTTACCTAAAATGAGTATTTTGAATAACGAATGATATTCAGTAATTAAGCAGTATCATGCACTTTTCAAATTCCATATAATTTGGCATATACATTAACCTAAGACACATTTGTCCAAAAAAAGCCTGTTACCACAGTTTTAATGAGTAATTTGCATAATAAATGATTCCCTTACGGGAGGATTGTAGTTTAAATCTGGTGTTCTGTTCATTAAATTACAAACATGTACTTTGTCGATGCTGTTTCACATTCGGTGTTTCGATATTGCCAAATATCAGATATATTATCAACAGGAGTAGCGATTTAAATTGTAATCTAAGATCAATTACTGTCTTTAATTAATGTTACAAATACTGTAACATTATGTAGGTATGGCCAGGATATCTTTTTAGTTAGCCATGTATTAGCGTATTATGTAAACACTTTAAAGTGCCACAACAAAAAACTAGAAATTTAACAGAAAGGCGATTATGTTGATGTACTTTGATGTTTGTATGATTATTATAATGACAGAATGATGTGATATTGTTTCATCGATATAACAGTATCATTTGCATGTCAGTACATCACCAAGTTCTTATTAACCCCCCCCCCCCCGAAAATATTTCTTCTGTACACGTGTCTATCTGCAGACTTGATAAGCCTATCCCAAAACTATATCATCAATTAATTGTACTGAAAATTGACACAATTCTTCCTTGAGTACAGGTTTGTGTAAACGTCCTATGTAGATTGAAGATTATTTCAACCCCGTAAGATATTAGAACAAGAGTTTTGCAGGTTATAAAGTACATGGTACAACTTACAATGCAAACCCTTTAGTAGTCCTTCGCATGACATTCCGATGTCTGATACTAAAAGCAATTACAACGTTTGACTAAATAACCAAACAGGCAGGAACAGGTATGAGCTAAACCACATGCGCCACCATTTTGGCAATCCCAGCTATATAAACAATCAGGTTCTGCAGTGGAAGAAATTTATAATTGACAGTTAGTTGTTTTATGACATAATATTAAACATCCAAACTTAATCAAGTGAAATAAATAAACAAGCAAACACACACACACACACACACACACACACACACACACACACACACACACACACACACACACGCACGCACGCACGCACGCACGCACGCACGCGCGCATACAATCGCACAATTTGAACAGCATTGAATCACATGATGGTAAAATGTATTTTTTTGTAGCAGTATGTATACATGATATGATACAATATATCAAATCAAATTGATTGTTTGGCTCCGGCATAACAAAACCACTAACAACGTTCAGTGTCTAATTATTGGTATTTTAACAATTTTCAGTGAATAAAGTGTGGTTGTCAGATCAAAATTTATAATAATTTTATTAGGTTTGTACATATTGAATGCAGTTTAGCCTATTCCCATTTCTGAGTGTCTGTAAATGGGGTAATCTTGTAGACATCTCAAATAAATAAATAAATAAATAAATAAATAAATAAATAAATAAATAAAAGTAGGAGATTCCAGTTGCAAACTCAGTCTGGCGCAATTTTAACATGATATATAAAACGTGACTAAAATCCTTTCTCTATCATCTGGTTCAGTAATATGATAAGGTACGAAGTGTGGTTTTGAGAACAGACTTGAGCTAGTAAAAGAAATTAAATAGACAAACATCTTGGTCAAGGTCGTGACCACCGTTCTTTCGTATAAAGTAATAGTCATATTTCCTTCAGGAAAATTTCATTCAGAGCGATATAGTTTTGGTAGTACTGGAACTCTTTCTTGGTTGTAACTCGGAGTTTCACGCATTGCGCGATCATCAGACAAAATCGCGCAATGCGTGAAACTCCGAGTTACAACCAAGAAAGAGTTCCAGTACTACCAAAACTATTGCGCTCTGCCACTGCGGTATAGAGCACTGTCTTAGCAGATTGATACTCACCGAGTTATATATATATATATATATAAATATATATAAATATATATATATATATATATATATATATATATATATATATATATATATATATATATATATATATATATATATATATATATATATATATATATATATATATATATATATATATATATATATATATATATATATACCTCCGGTTACAACAAAATCAGACGCTTACAATGCAACTGATATTCCATCTACGTACCTGGATCATCGTTATGAGTAAATGAATAATGTACGGCATTTCGGTCCCCTCGTTCACCTCGATTCAGGGTCACCATCATACAAATTCACCAGTTGGTGGATCTTTCCAATGACAATCGTCTAGCAAGTATTACATTATGAAATAGTGTATACTTCGATTCTCCGCGAGGTTTCACCGTTTGGAGAAGACAGTGAAAATGATGTAATTTAAAGTGTAACATACTCGTGCACATGAAATGGACAATATGTAAATAAATTACAATGCATGGACCAAATGCTGATATTAGAGGACAATGGAAAGTGAATGATACAATGGGAACACATCTATAGTAGTCTGAAATTGTAAGAAAAATAACCAGAGACGGTATAAAAACGGTAAAAACCAAGACATGGTTATAATTTACAGAATAAATAATGGAGATTGATGAATACAATACAAAATGGCGGAAATAGACTTTTCAACCATCCATAGTATGACATTGCTCACGATTCTATTCAACTCTTTCTGACCTATCCAATATAGACCATCGAAAGTTTAGTGATTCTGTATTAAAGATTTGCTGTTTTCAAAAATTACAATTGATGTGGAAAACATGAATATATATTTACAATTATAAAGTTTACAGTGTTAAAACGTTAACATTTATTAAAACTGATATATTAATTACTTTTAAATGCACAGTTTAGTGATAGAATTTCTAAAATTTTGTCTTGCTTCTCTAACGTCCCGTTTGTACTGGATTATTTAGAACTTAAAAAAATACAATTATGGTGAATTTTGAATTTGCTAAATTTTCCTGCGAAGAGTAGATAGTAAATAACTAGATTTCTTTATTAATTATGCCTAACTTTAGAAAACAGAATTGTTACAATTTCGGAAAAAAAGTTAAAATAGTAAATATAATTATTTGCTAATAACTTCGGTGTTTACTCTCAGTAAATCACCATGTTAAAGAGTTATTAATTGAACGTGCAATATTTTAACAAAAAGATATGTATTTGTTTTAAAAAAAACGAAAATGTGACATCTTCATCAGTTCATTAATTGCAAAAAATAATAATAAAGGTTTAGATTATTTTTTACAGTGAAAAACATAGACAAAAAAAACTAACGCTGTGTGGCGATGTCAGAGGCTACCTATATACAAGTAACAAAAAAGGGGGTATGATAATGTTCGATTCAGATTTAACGACTTTCGCTAGGGAACGGCGGCGGATACGGAGGTACAACCTGATCATTTGGCGGTGGAAAAGTGGGTACAGGTGGATCATTTGGCGGTGGATAAGGAGGTAAAGATGGATCATTTGTTGCAGCACTGTCAGGTATCAAAATAGCTGCTCCATAGTTTGGCGGAGGCGGGAGACTAGCTTGTTCCGTCATTGGTATACCATAACTATATGCTGGTGGATTGTCGGTCGACAGATTTGGTGGTACGTTTGGTGCTGGTTGATATGCATGATATGTTGCAGGATATGTTGCAGCTGGCGGCATGACTATTGTCGAGCCAGAGGTCGGTGGTGGGACTGGAAAGAAAATCACAAATGTTTTAATCTACCTTTGACAACAACACAAAATATTGGTCATCTTATAATCTACCAACTTTACATTAGTTCTAGCTTTGATTGATATGGCCATATGGATGACAAATTGGATATATATTCCCGTGTTTGATTGATAAAACAACTCTATAATATGATTGTAAACAATTAAGAATGTGGTAAGTGTTCATCATTGTGCGTAAAATAACAAAAACTTTGTAGTTTTTTACTACCTATTAAATTACAAACATGTACATTGTCGATAATGTTTCATATTTGGTTTTCCCACATGGTTGTCCTTTTACGATAAATTAAAAATACAAAAAAACAACAACAATTCCCATTTGTCACCAATATGATTTACAAGCAACACAAATGACTACTACAAGAAGCTTTTTGAAGACTCCTGTGGTTTTAAGATATAATCGATATTGACAAATATCAGACATATTATCAGTAGGATTTAAATGGTAATCAAAAATCAATCACTGTCGTCAATTAATGTTACAAATACTGTAACATTATGTAGGTATGGATAAGGAGATTGATCTCTTTTTAGTTAGCCATGTATTAACGTATTATGTAAATACTTTAAAGGGTCACAAAGACAAAGAAGAAACAGAAAGGCGATATGTTGATGTACGTTGATGTTTGGGTGATTATTATAATGACATAATGATGTGAGATATTGTTTCATAGATATAAAATTATCATTTGCATGTCAATACTATATTGTGTTCTTAGTAACCCCCCCCCCCCTCCAAGTAATGCATCTGTACATGTGTCTATCTGAAGACAAGATAAGCCTATCCCAATCTTACCCTTATATGGACAACAAAACAACTGTGCAGGTTTGTTTGAACGTCCTATGCAGACTGAAGATTGTTTCTAGAAATATTTTGGGTAATTATCTAAGCTTGAAAAAACAAACACCTGATACGCCAGTGGTGGCTCAGGGTTCCATCAAATATCATATTTAATATGACTTTGCAGGTTATAAGTACTTTGTACTTAACTTACAATACAATACAATGCAGTAAACCTTGATTAATCCTTCACCGGAAATTTCGATTTCTGATAGAAAATACTATTATTAACGAACATATAAAAGGCAAACTTTTCAAACATATAAAGATAAATTAAGAATAAAAAAACTCCAATAAGTCGAAAAGCATGGGCGTGAAAAAAGAGTGAACAATGTAACGCTTACTGTTTGTGTTAACTGTGCGTGATGGAGCTCCACTTATAATAACTGTAGATGCTGGCGTTGTATGAAATGCAGCCCTTCTCGATTTCATTCTCTTCACCACACAAATGCAAACACAAACCCCTAATGACAGTATGAACACAACACCACCTATGGCCCACTTACGGACGTCGTCAGACTTAGAATCATCAGCATCATCATCATTATCACCAGAGTTCCAGGTCCTCTCTGCCAAAAATAAAAATATAAAACATGATATTCAGATGTTTTTTTTAAAAATAATTTAATAAACTCCTGTATTTAGTGAAAAAGTCTCCTTGATAGGTACTTCTGAAGACACATAGTGCAACCCAGCAGTAAAAACGATACGACCTTCAAAAACCAATTGACATTTACATGTCCAACGACTCATGACAGTAAAGAGTTATATAAATATGCAACAAAAGCTTGCTTTGGACATTTGATAGCAAAGGTCGAAGTCAAGGTCAAACCCAATGACACATTTTCTGGTGTAATATGTCATAAATTTGCAAAGTCCATACACCTCACGAGGACCGTGATCATGAGAGACCTTGAAATAAAACAACAGGTGCAGTTTACCTTCATTTTGGCAAACGTTTCCCGTGTAACCAGTGTAGCAATCACATGATCCTAAGTAACAGGAACCATGGTAATTACAGTCACCACTATTTGAACAGTCTCGATGCGGATTTCTCACTTCACAATGTTTGCCTGAATAACCAGACAGGCAGAAACAGGTATGATCTGAACCACATGCACCGCTGTTTTGGCAATCCCAGCTATACAAACAATCAGGTTCTGCAGTAGAAGAAATTTATAATACACATTTAATAGTTGTTTTATGACATAAAATTAAACAGTTAAGCTTCATCAATACATACCCAGACACAGACACACACATACAGACACACACACACATACATACACACACACACACACACACACACACACACACACACTCGCCTACGTGCGTGCGCACATACACAATTATTTCATCTAAGGGCAATCTATTATTTTCAAGTTAACGTTATATTATACCAGTATATTGATGGCGGAAATCGAGAGATCTGATTGGTCTATCTAGATATCGACTACAGTGTCTAAAATGAGCGTTAATGAACAGTTGGCACGCGTCCAAATTTTAATGTTCACTGTTCTTATATTATACGAACGTTGTAGTCCGTGAGGGGAGGGAGGGGAGAGGGGCAAATGAATCTTGAAAACGTTAGGTATTATCTTTTTCAATATACAGATATAATATAATAGCGATAAACCACACCCTGGGGATGGTATACCACGAGCACGAGCGATAGCGATTGCATATATTTCGTTCGCTGATCATAATATCATCCCCACGGGGTGGTTTATTGCTTATATATTCCATGTTTACCGTGGTTTAGAGACACTTTTTTACATGTTCGTGAACGTATCTCTGTAACTGTGTACATGATATGATATAAATCAAATCAAATTGAGTTTTGGAACCTGCGTCCAAAAACGAGTGCCCGCAATGATAATGACGACTTCAACCTCAACCAGTTACTGCTACCCTACTTCTGGATAAAATCGACCACTGAGTAACATGTACAATGCCTAGGTATTCATGGTATTTTAACAATTTTCATTGAGTATACTGTGGTTGTCAGATCAAAATAGGACACTACAGTTACAAGCCGGCGCAATTTTAACATACCAACAGAATCAAAACTAAGCTTTTGCTCAAGATTTAAACTTGTCACTACACCAACCACAGATAACAGTTATCGTTACTTACCAAATACAATTGTCTTTAATTTTTTAAGTAGTTGACCAATTGAATTAATATATCTTTAGGTTACCTGGCGGAGAAGAATGTCCCTAGTCGTAGGACTTCCTCCGCTACGAACGTAATTCATGCTGGAACAATTCGCAATAGTTCGTTCGTTGTGTACCTCGTTTATGTAATTTGTGGGCCTGGTCTATGTTGGAACACAAAACTTTTGGTGACTTCGAATATTGCTGTATCAACTATCAACAGTTTGATGCAGATCAGTCATTTACATGGAACCTATGTGATACCGAGTAGGTTTGGATTACCTCACCTCCAAATCCACTGGTGCCCGCATAAGAACTCTGTAATACCACGAACGTAAGATTTACCTCACCTCAAACCACTGGTGCAATTGGTAGAACTCTGTAATACAAAGTCACTAAGATGTACGTACTTCACCCCCCCCCTCCCCCAATCCACTGGTGCCCATGGGTGAACTTTGTCAAATACATACCATTACAATGACTTCCTGAATAACCAGTTAAACAATGACATAATCCTCCTCCGAAGATGTCACAGAAACCCCTCTGATTACAATCATCAACACTGGTACAGGCTGGACTCCAGTCTTGACACTGTGTGCCTGAATAATTAGGTGTACATTCGCAGGTACCATTTGATCCACATATTCCATTATTTTGGCAATCCAAGGAATGTTGACAATCCGGTTCTGGAGAGAGAGAGAGAGGGGGGGGGATGCATTTATATTATTCTACTTTAGGACACAATATTTAAGCGAACTACTTTCATGATTTTTGCTACAAGACAAAGAACGTAACAATATCTAATTCGAAATAGTCACCTTGTTAATTCTGAACAATGTTATTAACAAAAAAATGTAAACATACAATATAGCGCCAAGGGTGTTGTAGCACAACTGAGTATAGATTATGTGTTATTTAAAAAAAAACACCTTAATTTTGCAGTATACAACACCATTTCACTGTTGCCATTGGCGTGGTCTTGTTGCTAGACATATGAGCATTCACTGATGTATGGTTATCAACTTGCCTATCCACTTAAGTCGATTAATCCCTGTTGTTACCTTTGCAACATAAATCATCATTTGGCTGTTAGTATGGGCGTGGTCTTGTTACCAGGCATATTGGCATACTTATTGATATGTTTATTCATTTGTCTATTATTCCATGTTGCTGTTTTTGCATCAATTAGAAGGTTTTGACCAAAATTTCTAACCCTGATTTATCATATCGCTGATGAGATCATCACGTCGTGAATACACCTTTATCTACACATTCCAAGATGCAGCCATATTAAATATCAGCCCAATCTACTCAGCAGTGTTGGAATTAGACATTTGTGATAGAAAACACACATTTTAAGAACGTTCCCACCAAATTTTAGGCAACTCTAACCAGCAGTTTTTGAGATTATTTTGACCACCAATATAATGCTTTTACGCAAATCAAACACATGTGATGCAATTATTTTGTTTTAAACAATTTCCGAACTAGACAGCAAAACTAATGTCTCCACCCAATACAACAGTAATCGGCCATGTGGTTTTCGACTTAAAATTGTTTACAGACAGACAGACAGACAGACAGACACACACACACACACACACACACACAGTAGAACAGACAGACAGTCGCTTTATCGTGCCTATATCTCACATCATTTGAGAAAAGTGTAAAATGAAAAAACTCATCACTAAATATAATAAAAAAGTATGACATTTTTGCAAATATGGTACAAAATTCGATGTACATTGTAGCTGTTACTAGTATATATGTAGTAAATCATTATCCTTATTGATACAGAGTATAACTCTGCAAACTTACCTTCTCCATTTACATAGGCTATGCTAAATAGCATACTTGACACAAATAGATAAGTTATTCCTGCACTTCTCAATGGACTGCTTTTTAATAATCGGCTGTCAAATGACATAATACATTTCAATATCTGGAGAAAGACATATTAATATGTGATATGCTATGAAACCTTGACATATTCTAGCGATCTCACCCATGGTTCAAGTTATATCATGTGGTAAGAACAAGATACAATCTCGTACCGGGTCAATAACTCAACATATATAACATGGGGAGACAAATGCGACGTTTGACTTACAGGATGGTAATTTTCAAAATTATGATTTTGCCATAAACAACTCATCCTTCGTAGCGGTATTACCACGGCATTAAAAAATGAAAACGAAAACTACAACAAAGCATCGATGATAATTAAAAGTTTGTTAAATTTTATGAGGACTTTGACAATTAATATGGTTACAAGGTAATTAGGTTATTTATAAGCCACACCTTACGAAAGCAAACGTCACGTTACCACATAATAATCAATTTTAATGTATACAACTGATGATGTGTAAATGTATTAAAAGTGTAGATCTATATTTTAATTTCAGTACTAGTGATTCGTTTGTATACTTATAACTGGATTTCGGTTATTAAGCATGCATGTTTCGAATTTCATATATTTTGTTATATATACACTGATGATATCAAAGTGTGCATATCATGTATAGATGGGTGATTACTTTTCAATGTTATGTGTATTTTGAATAATTAATGAAATTTATCAATTGAAGGATAAGCTGTGTAAGGTAGCTCAGAATTTCTAATCCCAATAATGCGTCTAGGAATAATTATCGGAAGGTTTTTTTCCCCATAGGTAATTCATTTATTCTTGGTTTGTGAGGTTTACTGTGCTGCTAGCAATCCATACCATACACATAGTGACAATATAAAACCCACTAAAATTTGATGACAAAGCTAGTCTGATGTAGGGAATTTAGAAATTAGAGTGTACCCTATACCCTGTATAGCATATCCTTTACTTTTCATCAAAGTTAATACAACTATGCTCTGACCTAGTTAATGAGCCATTTGGAATGTAAATGGATGTATTACATGTGTTCATCATCATCATCATCACAATAATAATTAATTAATCTGAGATATATATAATAATGCATTCACTTTGTTTTCAATGATAACATAAACAAAGTCATAATTACAACCCAGCACACAGTATACCCAATGAACGGCCCCAATGAACATTTACTTTTTCATGCATCATTCTTATTCAACATATACTAATATATCATGGTACATAAGACGTGTATAAAACACGTGAATACAGGCGATTGATTGTTCCCTTTCTCTATCATCTGTTTCAGTAATATAAAGAGGTATGAAGTGTGGTTTTGAGGCCAGACTTCAGCTTGTAGAAGTGTTAGTAGACAAACATGTCAATTGGTCAAGGTCGTGACCTGCGTTCTTTAAGATAATAGTAGTCTTGTTTGCTTCGGGGGAATTTCATTCATAACAATCTAATCTGCCCAATACATATATGGTAATTATTAATTACTGAAATTTTGCCTCCGGTTACAAAAAAATAAGAAGATTACAATGCGACTGATATTCCATCTACGTACCTGAATCATCGTGACGAGTAACAGAATAATGTAGGGCATCTCGGTCACCTCGTTCACCTCGAGTCAGGGTCGTCATCACACAAACTCACCGCTTGATGGCTCTCTCCGATCACAACCGTCTAGTAAATATTTTTAAATTATGAAATAATGTACTTCGATTCTCCGCGAGGTTTCACCGTTTGGGTAAGGGGAAGGTAATGAACAAGTTCACCATATATCGAATGAAATGATAATCTGAACGAGTAAAGTAATAAGCTGTAGTTTTGTACTGTTCTTTAGAGGTCTGGACCGCTTGAATGTTAACACGACCTTGACGACGTTGCGTGATCTGAGGCATGATAGAGCTTTTAACTGAGGCCACATATTGAAACATGATCACGGTTAGTGCTAATGTACAATGGTATCGGTATGTGTGGCAAAAGCTCAACAGTACTCATGACATACTTTTATCTTCTGCAATAGTGAATCGCACCAACTGCTGCCATTTATCATCTAATGTATGGATTGCTTATTACGGTTCGTGAGAAGGTCGATGGCGTGATGTCATAGATGTTTAAGAAGTACAACATTCCGACGGTCGATTTTGCCGTGCTTGCCGATATTATATTTGTTGTTCACTGCCAGTATAAAATCTGTCTGTCTGTCTGTCTGTCTGTCTGTCTGTCTGTCTGTCTGTCTGTCCGTTTGTCCATCCCGTATGTACATCCACTACCACTGGACTTTTTTTCTGAAGTGGATTTGGCAACATGTCAGTAGCTAGCTATGTAGATAGATGGTGGATAAATACGTGCGTGCGAACATACATACATGCCTACATACATACATACATACATACATACATACATACTTACATACATACAGCTAGGTAGGTACATGTAGTTATGTAGGTGTGCACTTGTGTCTCACTGTTGACACTGTCGTATCTAAAACACTGTTGTACCAGCTGCACTGAAACATGCCACTCAACTATCTAATGGTTTTTGATAAACAGCCTATGGATATTAATACCACACTTGCATAACTAACGATTTTCATAGCTATACATTATCTTTAATATATGTATGCCAGCGTTAAATTTTATTTGGTACATGAATCAAGGATAGCAAAGCACACGAGTCATATAATAAAGCTTATAGATGTATCTTATGATGTTTATAAATAATGCTCTTTTATTAATTAATAACTGTCAGCAATGAGCACAAGTGGGAACTTCAAATATTATATCATTTTGTACATCATTGACAAGAAAAAAATGTTCCCAACACGTTATAATGCTTACAGAAGTAACTTATTTTTTATCTTCGTCGGGCATTTGCAAAAGTTGTGATTTTTTGTAATTAGGTAATATGTAAGCTTCAAATTTCAAATACATTGATGATGATAAAGATTTTCGTTTGCATTTCAAAAATGCTAATAAAAATTCAGTCAGTCTCATAAGTCTGTCTGTCTGTCTGTCTGTCTGTCTGTCTGTCTGTCTGTCTGTCTATCTGGCAGTCTGTCCCTCTGTATATGTCTGTCTGTCTGTCTGTCTGTCTGTCTGTCTGTCTGTTCGTATGTATGTATGTATGTATGTATGTATGTATGTATGTATGTATGTATGTATGTATGTATGTATGTATGTATGTATGCATGTCAAGCAGCATTGATGCAACAGTACATATATATTTTGTATACACAACCTGTAGGCGTGTGGTGACGCCTACAACTAATTTACTATGGAGCATTTCTCCCAAATGTTTTTATGTTGTTGTGTTATGAGAGGCCTACTTGTATGAGAAAACACTACATATTAAAAGTCTAATTGGTTATTATACAGGTGTAGGTGGATCATTCGTTGCACCACTATCAGATATCAGAAGTGCTGCCTCATAACTTGGCGGTGGTAGAAGATCTGATTGTGCATTTGTTGGTTCTACAACATCATATGCTGGTGGATTGTCATTCGATAATTCTGGTGGAGCTGACGGTGTTACTCCTCCTGTCATTGGTATAACTGTTGGCGAGCCAGATGTTGATGGAGCGACTGGAACACTCCTCTCGTGCTGCTGTAATGATTCGCTACCAGATACGTATTGATATTCTGTGAGCAGTAAATGAAATAATAGGATATAAAACGTTGACATTGTAAAAAAACAATAATGTTTTGTTTTCTTTGCATGAGAGCTCATGACCAAGTACATTGACAATTTGCAAAGTTCCTGTATAACATGTATTCAATCTAAATATGCAATTGCATGTGCCGAACAATACCTAATAAGAATAAATTACCTTAAAAATTCAGTGAAAACATGATTTGTGCAGCTGTATGTCATGGAAACTCTCGTCTAATCGTCACACAATGTTG
Organism: Glandiceps talaboti; assembly: GCF_964340395.1. Lineage (NCBI taxonomy): Eukaryota > Metazoa > Hemichordata > Enteropneusta > Spengelidae > Glandiceps > Glandiceps talaboti. The sequence continues at coordinate 23,593,197 of NC_135549.1, forward strand.
GCATGGCCTCAATCATATGCGTACGCAAATATAAAGCTTTGAATTGAATTGAAACAGTCGTTTTTTTTGGAGAAAATGATGATACAGACAGGCGGACAGACAGACACACAGACAGACAGAAATATATTTCGTCCCAAATATTATATAATCTTCCTTACGGAAGGTAAAAACTTGGAAATTTGACAGGTAAATGAACGGACTAATTTTACTTCGATCATATTGATTATTTTTACGTCACAAATCTGTCAGTCTACGTCAGTCAAACAAGATAGGCTACGATGTCGGTCGTTGGATAAATTGCAAACACTTTATCAACGCCAAACTTGGTTATGCGGTTAAACCATGTGTCCAAGCCAATATTTTATAGAGGTCGAGTGTTGCATTAGAATATAGTAAGTTACTCGTTTTTATTACTAAGGCTAGCATTAGTATTTCTTGCATATACTTCATGACCTTTGACATAATGTGACATTTAATTACACAGAGTACTAATAGTGTAATATATTAAGTATCTCATAGTTACTGGGAGAACAAATTATTGCAGTGAATTGAATGAACTACAAGATCAGGTTATATGTGTCAAAGTTGCAGCATAATCTGTCGACTTCTCGAAAAGAAGAGTTGCTGTAGCAGTGCTACTTTTCGGGTAATTGACAGTTTAGCAATGCACTACTTACGTTGACTGTTGGTATTACTTGTATCTGGTCGAACGCCACTGGTAATGACGGTATTTGTTGAAAGAGTCGAAGTCATACTCCTCATCTTCTTCGCTCTATAAGCGCATATTCCAAAAAACAGACATGACACTAGTATCACCGTCACAATGGTAACTATGACTGTCACAGGAATGTAATCAGTAGAAAAGTCGTCAGTGTACGAGTCATCATCGGAATCACTATCTGTCAACATGATATAAATGTAAAATATTAAATGGATGGCATCAATACTAGTCTGTCTCAAACAACTAGTGCATCTCGGGGTCCCATGCTACGAATACCTCGCCGGCTGCAAGAACTAGGACGCGTAAACTAAAACTTTGCTTCCGAGTGAAAGTTTACATTCAATCTAATAATATGAGAGATTGTTTTATCCGAGAAAAAGCTGACATTATGGAAATAATGCAAATTCACCATAATGATCGGAACGTTATGACAAAAAAAAATCACATGGACCGAATGGCCTCTGAATGTTACGATGCCAAATGTTAATAAATGGTGAAGTTGATTCAGTGGACTTATATTACTAAAGCTATGACGGAAACTGCATGAAGCAGTTTCCGTCATAACTTTGGTAACAAAAGTCAATTAAACCAACTTCTTGTGAGTAACATTCAACTCAATGCCGTTGTACTTTGAACGGATGGAGAAACCCGCTATGTCGTCTGAGTTCTGATTGGTCATTGCACCTGCCAATCATATACGTAAAATACACACCGACGTCGGTTCACACCATCAGATTTAATTCTTCTGTACTAACAGTCGGGTGCCTCAGACCTTTGCAAATGATTCAAGATTTTGCGGCCCCTTTTTTGTATCATAAATGAAAACATCCCCTGAAATTTTCCATTAACATTGCGGGATTTTCCAGTCTAAAAATGTGTCAACAAACTTAAAAAACTTACCACTATTCTGACAATATGTTCCTGAATGACCATACTGACAACTACATGATCCGTAGATACAGTAACCGTAATAATTGCAGTCATAATCTCCTGAACAGTCTGGAATCACATGTTTTGAACATTGTTTGCCTGAATAGCCTGAAATACATGTACAGGTACCACCATTTTCACACGTTCCCCCATTTTGACATTCTGACGAATAAGAACATTCGAGTCCTAGGGAAAGAAATGTTTACAGATTGGTCAATTTAATGACAGAAATTATAAACTTGCTTCTTCCCTTAAATTTGTAGTAATACATAGAATGTAATATACAAAGGACAATTTTATGACAAATCTATATATGAACATATCTCAAGAGTCAGACATGTACAGTTCTGTTTTCATCGCTTCACAACATTGGTCGCCTAGACTATGTATTTTAAATATACGTTGAACACAAGCTAAGTGCTGTAGCAGCGTTTTTCGAAGATAATGCAACTAGGCAAAACACTTAATATTTACTTAGTTTCATTTTGGATAGCAATGTGTCGTCTTGCTTAATGTATATTTTATTACAATGATGGCAACAGGCCCGTTGCCCCCCCCCCTCGGTCCTTTCGCTCCCCGGCATGTTGCCATCCAGCCTTTTGCCCCCTGTTCATTTTGCCCCCCCCCCCCACCCGATCTTTTGCCCTCTTAAGCTGAATCGAAAGTACAGTTTTAGAGGCAACGCTCAAAATGGTGCTCAGTCTTTATTCTGGGAAATTTGATTAGACAATAGGTCCATCGATAGTTAGACGAATAATTCAGATGCGGATAAATATTGCGAATATTTAGTCTAAGATTGCATTATATGGCATCGGGAATATCGCGATCAAATATTGGAGTAAAATTGGAGTGGGCCCATTATAATTATTGACTTACCAGAATGGTAGTCAAAAGTATAGTTAGGTAAATAAAGCAAACATTACCAGTTGTACAGTTAAGTTTGTCATGGTCGTAAACTAAATGACGTAATGTCAGACAAATCTAACAGATTTTGTTGAAATTAAATCTGTGTCTTCGAGAGTTGTCCGTCCACGGATAGATTAACATATAGATGCAAGGATATAGACACGTTGTACATGCCCTCCGAAGTGTGCCCATTGGGGGCGGGCTAAAAAATGATACTGTTGGGATATGGTTCGAAATTCCATTATTTACATAGGGATATTTCTTGGGGAGTATAGACTAGATGACTGAATCGGTTGCTATGCAGATAACGTTTTAAAACATATGATTTTACATCTAAACACTTTTACTCAAGACTGCTGATGTGATTAGATTTCAACATTTGTAGTGAAGATGATGTGTCTAGGGATGTCTATATTATACAGCCTGGGGAGATGCCGGTAACTACTAGCATTTACAGGTAATAAATGGTCCAGACGAACTTCCGCATTTGCCAGACAAAATTCCACCAGCATATTGACTATTTTCAAGATGAGGAATCTTTGTATTTGCATTTATATGATGATTGTCATTCAACAATATTTATGATTATTTTCATTCAAGAGATAAGCATGCCATTTATGACAATGAATGTTGATAAAATTAAAGTATATATATATATATATATATAAATCGGTGAGTATCAATCTGCTAAGACAGTGCTCTATGCCGCAGTGGCATATATATATATATATATATATATATATATATATATATATATATATATATATATATATATATATATATATATATATATATATATATATATATATATATATATATATATATAGTTTTGTCTAAAACTATTACGCTCTGCCACTGCGGTATAGAGCACTGTCTTAGCAGATTGATACTCACCGAGTTATATATATATATATATATATATATATATATATATATATATATATATATATATATATATATATATATATATATATATATATATATATATATATATAATGATTTACTTTTCACTTAGGGTTTTGCCATGGCAGATATATAGCATTGATGTGATTGGGCATATGACCTTGTTGATGTGAATACAAGATCAACAATCTTGACTGTATTGGTTTGAAATTTGATAATGACATTTCTCCGTGAAATGTCAGACACGATGACCTCGATCGTTGATATGAAATGTAGGTCAAATATATGATACGATAATTTCTAGCCAGAAATATGAAACTTAAAAGATATTGTGCAGATTGGTTTGATATTTGACTGGCATGCCCCCTGACTTGATGTCTAGTTGGTAAGTTGTTTGATACAAAATGATTACAGTAAATTCGATACAAACATGTGAAAGTACTGAACAAATTGGTAAAACATTTCTTTGATATGTCAGGATATTCCTTGTGTTGTGTAGATGTTAAATTTTTCAGTATGAAATGACGTGATCATTGATATTAAACTCGATAAAGCAATATGAAGTTTCGCAAATGTATTCTTTTGTATTTATGGAACTCTCATTATTTATGTATGTATGTATGTATGTATGTATGTATGTATGTATGTATGTATGTATGTATGTATGTATGTATACATGCATGTG
>NC_135549.1:23602341-23612341 GCF_964340395.1 Glandiceps talaboti
GCTATCTTTTTCTAAAGTTTTTGAAATGTTGCATTTTTATCATCAAAAACATATAACAATTAACCATAGATTAGGTGTTACTTAAATGGTTCACGAAATATAGCTACGTTGTACAGTACACTGTTCGGAATTTAGAAATAACGGATTTTCTGTTTCTTTTTTTTTTTGCTAAAATTCAAGACAGAGGTGTAAATGTGTCAGTTGTACCTAAGTATGTTGTCAGTATTCTGGCTTTATTGGTTGGCTAGTTTAGCATCATAACATCGCTCTCATTTTGGATTTTTTGTATCAAGTATCATCTTTAACGGTCCAGACGGCACACCCTGATGATGTTTGTTTAAAGTGGCAATACGGATGAAAATTAGTTAATTATGTAAGAATTTAAACGAAAATAAAATATCTCTACTACGTTTTCTACTTGGAAATACAATGCAACTTTAAAAAAAACTTTAATATATTTGCGATTTATTGAGTTACAAACATGAACTTGGTGTATTTTGAATTCGTATTTCCTAGTCGAAAAATATAGTAAGGCTGTTTTATGAATTAAAAAAAAATCAAAAATAAATACCCCATTTGCCACCCACATGTTCTCCATAATAACAGTGCATAATGTTTCACATTCTGCCAGTATCATGATAAAATGTTTGAACTGACATGTATATACAATGTTGTGTAATATCCAACACAATTAAAAATCAACTCACAGATGTCATCAGGCATAAACACACACATTTATATCTAAGAAATAAATAAATACTGGTACTTTCTCAAAAGTGTTCCACATTTGTATAAGAAATAATTTAAGTTTATAAATATTCAAAGTTTAGATTAAATATCAAACATGATAACATTAGATTTTCGTGATTATGTTCGTAAATGTATCTTCATGCCCCATGTAAGTGTAGGGACTGAATTATTTAAAAATCGGTTTATCCAAGTTGACAGGGATTGGCTTGAGGAATTATAAATATTTACAATCCGGAAATGTTGGGATTTGCTCGTTATCAGGGTAGATACAATGATTTAACAAAGTATGCTACTGTTTAGGTATCCGCTGTATCTCAGATATAGGTTAAAGTCCCACCGCTGCCACCAGTGTAACACTATTGATATTGCATCACTGTTTGCTAGTAACAGTGACATCTTATCAGTGGATATGCCCTTACCCATGTCATTATGTTCATTCAACTTTTCTTCTTGAATTGCTAGTATTCATTACTTTTCCCCTGTACGCCAATATGATACAATACCTCGTGTCTACGTGTCTACACACACACACACACCATAGAGATATTGGTTTGTTTGAAAATTACACTGCTGCATTTCACTATGATGAAAGGTAAGAACATTGGTGAACGCTTTTTTTGGCACAAATATATACAAATAATCAGTCTTCACTAAGGCTGTGAATTTTGTACAGAAATATTTACTTGTTGAATATGGTTTTTGCACCTACCCACTTCTCCCCGTTGTCTTTCGATTGTTTAGTTGCGCTCTGCTTAAAACATCTAAAAAAATATGATGAAAAGAGGCACCGGAATATTAAAAAAAAAAAGACTTGAATTGTAATATGCGTTGGTCAAAACTGAAAGAGACTGTTACTTGTGTATCATGTGTGTTCTGGCACACTTCCAATTTCAGTCTCATTTCTGAATATACCGGAAGTGCTGTCATCATTTCCATTTGCCGACAGATCTGTTGACTCAGTCATCGCTCCTGTAGGTTCAAAGGTTAGCGATTCTTCTTTTAATCTCATCGCTTCCTCATAACTAGGGGGTAGATCTCCAACTATGTCATTGACAATTTGGCCACTTTCAATGTCACACATATTATGCACTATATGGTCGTAGGCTGGCGGTAGATCATCTAACGGGGGTGTCATGTTTATTCCGTTGGATGTCGTAGAAATGGCCGTGGGTACGATGACCAGACCTCTGTTCCCTGCTTGCCTTTGTCCACCTCGTTGGACAAATCGACCTGCAATTACAGGGAATAAATACCTTGATACTAAAATGATAAATAACCAGATTTAAACTGAACGCCTCCCGTAAGGAAATCACTAATTATGCAAATTACTCATTAAAACTCAAATAAAACTATGCTAACAGGCTTTTTTTGTACAAGTGTGCTTTCTTCGGGTTAATGTATCTGCCAAATTATACGGAATTTGAAAAGTGCATGATACCGCTACTGAATATCGTTAATTATTCACAGTACTCATAAAGGTAAAAGTTGTATCAACAAACCCGCATCAATCACCAGGTGCGTATGGTTGATATAAGTACCATTTTATATGAAATTTGAAGCTTGCAAATTTCAGATACTGCCTAATTACCTAAAATCATTAATTATGCAAATTTGTCATTAAAACTACGTTATATCAACATATTTGATAGGACATATCAGCTTTGTTATGGTTAACGTCTGTACTAAACGATGTTGAAATTGAAGTATGCAGTCTTAAGATATATCCTATATGCAAATTATTCATTAACACTGAAAGATACATAAACAGATTTTATAGGACTATGTCGTGAATGACAACTCCCATTGAAAAGTAGACCGACTTTGATTATCTGAACACATGTACATTGAATTTTATCCCTCTGTCAACATTCATTGCAGTGGTAAACAATGACAGAATTTTGTGTTTTTCAGGACTGTAGAGGTTAAATCAATGTGAGAATAAAAAAACGTTTCAAATAGTGAAATGTTAGACATACCTAACGAGTGTTGGTGGCTTTGTGTTACGATTCGTCTCCTGCAAGCAACCCGTGTCACAAAACAGACCAACGTGATTGCTACAACACCAGCACCGGCGATGATGTAATAAAAATATGAAATATTGACTGATGTGTAGTCCTCAACATAATCCGATGAGTCATTGTAGTCTATGAGGACAAAGGAAATTTATAGAAAAAAATTACTAAAATTAATATGCATACTCCTGTATATGTCATGGTTTTAGTTTGTCACTTTCGTCAGTTTTCATTTACTATAAAATAAACCCAGTCTTTGTTTACATTAGTATATTTGTCTATTTCGTTTTGTTTTCGGCTCAGGGGCATTGAAAACTTCGATGACAGTTTCTTATTGAACTTTCTACCAGATTCGATGTCAATGAACTTGACTTTTGAAAATATATATCTTGCCGGGCCGGGTTGGTTAACTCCATGGGTAGCATTATTTGCTTCTCGCAAACATTGAATGAAACCCAATGTGTTGGGATACCAATTCAGTTGCATTTGTTTAGTTTAAGTACAATCGAACTGTTCTTGATCGCTCTGACCGTCTCAGTCCACTAGCTCTATCATTATGTGTCGATGGAGGCACTATCAATCGGATGATACCATCATCAGCTGTCTGTTGAAGCTAGCCCTGGATTTAGTGTGGCATGAGCGACTTACAGTACTGAAGTTTTGAAGGTAGATACATGTGTTACGGTTACACTGTTATGTTCTCCGTGTTGTGTTGTGTTGTGTTGTGTTGTGTTGTGTTGTGTTGTGTTGTGTTGTGTTGTGTTGTGTTGTATAAATTTGTGTATGCAATTTGTATGCAATACTCACTTTGACAGTGTTCCCCACTGTAACCATCGTGACAGATACAGAACCCTTGTGAGCAGAAACCGTGACCGTTACAATCGTTCGTTTCATAGGAATACGTAGACCTTTCTGGAGGGTGAGAGACACAAGAAATTTAAAAAATACCGCCAATGGCGTTGTAGCACAACTGTAGTTTTTAAAAATGTTTATCCATATGCTAGTCTATGCTAACAATAGGTGTTTATTTGCTGAATAACTATCCAGTTGCCTATCCAACCATGTTGCTATCTTTACGATAAATGCTATCATTTGGCTGTTGCTATGGGCGTGGTCATACATTTGCATACATTTGTGTATGTTTTTGTTCACTTGTGTATGAATTCCTGATATTGTCTTTGCAATATACGTGATCATTTGGCTGTTGCTATGGGCGTGGTCTTGTTGCTAGGAAAATTTACATACATTTTTTGAATGTTTATTCAATTGTCTATTAAACCCTGTTGTTATCTTTGTGAAATACACCACCGTTTGGCTGTTGCTATGGGCGTGGTCATGGTTACTAGGATATTTGCATACATTTTTTAAATGTTAATTCATCTGTCTTTCTATTCCTGTTGTTATCTTTGCAATATACGTGATTATTTGGCTGTTGTTATGGGCGTGGTCTTGTTGCTATGCAAATTTACATACATTTTTTGGATGTTTATTCAATTGTCTATTAGACCCTGTTGTTATCTTTGTGAAATACACCACCGTTTGGCTGTTGCTATGGGCGTGGTCATGGTTGCTAGGGTATTTGCATACATTTTTTGAATGTTTACTCACTTGCTTACCAGATGATGTTGTTATTTGACCAAAATATACTGCCATTTGGTTGTTGCTAAGGGCGTGGTGATGGTCGCTAGGGCCAATTTTGTCAAAATGTTTTTAAGAAAATCGGCAGAATAACAGTTTCAGAAACATCTCGCCAAGTTTCAGACTAATTGACCAAGTACTTTTTGAGATATAAGTTTTTGACCAAAAATGAACATTTTTACACCTAATTTGCATATCACTCATGGAATCATGGTAAGCTTAATATTTCTTCGTCCATACATCCCTAGATACATTCCCATTAAATTTCAGCCCAATCTGCTCAGTAGTTTTAGAATTATAGATTTTTAACCAAAAAGACACATTTTTAGCCCTAATTTGCATATCACTAATGGAATCATCCCGTCATGAACAAATCTTACTTTACACCACCTTAAGAATGTTCCCACCAAATTTCGCACCAATCTGCCCAGTAGTTTCTGAGTTTAAGTTTTTTGACCAAAAATCACATTTTTTGACCCAAATCACACACCTGTGATGCGATCATTTTGATTTGAACAATTTCCCAACTAGACACCCAAAGTAATGGACCCACCAAATATCGTGGCAATCGGTTCAGCAGTTTTTGACTTTAAGTTGTTTACACACACACACACACACACACACACACACACACACACACACACATACATCCACACACACACACAGACAGACAGACAGACGCCGGGCGATCCCTATAGCACTACTGAACAAGTTCAGTTGTGCTAAAAAGGTAATCACTTTCGCATGTCTTTCTATCCAAAATAAACATACCGCTACTAAAATTGGATAAATATCAAAGTTTCAGGTACATCAGCTGACAATCTATAATTGAGTGAATCTGCACTAGCTAGTTAGATAAAGTTTGGAAAAAATCCCAATAACGGACGAAATGTCTCTTTAATTGTTTCCTCTACAAATCCTATCTAATATGGAACTCTGGGGACTAATGAATTGATCGAACCGTGCCTTGTTTTAAAATTTTAGAAAATGTTAGCAATGAAAGCAAAGTACCTTGTGTCACTTCATGTGACTGGCATGGATTACTGAATTCGCATGCTAGTCCATAATAGTAGTCCAAACAAATACACCTTCCATTTTCACAAGTACCGCCATTCCTGCATGGAGAATAACACATGATCTCTGGGGAGCAAGGAGAAAAAATATGGCATTATTCTGGAAATCATAGTGTACACAATAACGATACTATTAGTTGCTGTGTGTAACTCGACTAACTAAAGTATTGTGAGTGGACTTGATGTATATATAATATATATATATGTATAAACTCGATGGTCTCAACAAAACTCAACACAAATTTCTCAAAATCGTTCTGACGAGAGAGAGAGTTCTGACGAGAGAGAGAGAGAGAGAGAGAGAGAGAGAGAGAGAGAGAGAGAGAGAGAGAGAGAGAGAGAGAGAGAGAGAGAGAGAGAGAGGGGGGGAGGGAGGGAGGGAGGGAGTGAGGGAGGGAGGGAGGGAGGGAGAGAGAGAGAGAGAGAGAGAGAGAGAGAGAGGGGGGGGAGGGAGGGAGGGAGGGAGGGAGAGAGAGAGAGGGGGGGAGGGAGGGCAGGGAGGGAGGGAGACAGAGAGAGAAAGAGAGAGGTGTACATTTGTCTGTTGATAGTTGTGAAAAACAATTTCTGAAGATATAACGACAGAGCTTACTGTTAGTGTTTTCACACGTATCTCCATAGTAACCATCCACACACTCACAAAAACCATCTTCATTACAACGACCATGGTGATTGCAGTCGGAAATAGACTTACAGACGATACCTAAGAAACATAAAACAGGAAATCAACAAACGAATTATTCATTCGGAAACTGTGTTGCCTTCATCCAGTCATATGTCTTTCGAAAAAGTGACATGACGTGTTTTTTCTCTATAAGCGAGTTTTATTTGCATCCGACAACTCGTGATTTGATTGATAAGCATAAGGTAAACATGTATACACAAATGCACATCTCATTCTTATCGTTATAACACGTAAGACTGAATATCCCTAGCCTTCAAAAAGTATAACTTGCTGAATGGTTAGATTGCATCGAACACGTTCTTCTGTGGATATACAGCCTATCATTGCGTCTATCTACTATTGTCTTCATATCTCGAGTGATGGCACGATTGGGAGATTTGCATCCAAAGTCGATCTACCGATTTTTCTTAATTGACAGGACCCGTTTGTAATGTGGCGGGATTTATGTACTGTGCCTAGTACAGCTAAGAAGTGATGACGAGTTGTCGTTATTCTATGTCAGCGAAAGTATGAAAATGTTAATTTGCATATGGTAATCAGTGCAATTAATCCGAATACTTGTAAACTGAGCTATTCCCAATATTAGTTCGGTGTATAACAAATACCGAAAAATAACAGAGAGTTCAACAGCTATTCAGTCATTAGGAAAACAACAATAATAACAAAAACAATAACAACAATAAGAACAACTACGACAACTGCAATAACAAAATCATCATCAACAACAACAATAACAATTAAATAAATCTTATAAAAATAGCAACAATAACAACAACAATAACAACAACAACAACAACAACAACAACAACAACAACAACAACAGCAACAAAGTACTCATGTAGAGTAATGTCATTATTACAACAACAAAAATAACAGTATTACCACCACCAACAACAACAAATTACTCACATGTCGAGTAATGTATATCATTAGAGTCACAGACTTGGCATTTCTCACCACTGTAGCCAGGGTCACACTTGCAGTACGAGAAATAACAGATACCATGGTTACTGCAATCTGATCTTGTAAAACAGCCACCAGACCCTTGAAAAACATTCAAACACATTTTCAGTGAATCCAGGCCACCGTTTGACATATAGTTGTGTATGAAATGCCACCCAGTTTGGTTTATTATTTCACAATACATATGAGACTGTTGCTATGGATACTTTAGATCAGTTATCCCAAGGGTTTCTGTAGAAGGCTGTACTAGTTTGTCAGACATAGAATAGAATAGAATATAACTTTATTGTCCGTTTACGGAAATTTTCCTTTCGTTTCACCAAAATATAAAAGGCACATTAAAATACATACACACACTAAAATAATTACAGTAACACAAACACAGTTACAATCATGACATTTATCACAGCTGACATGTGACAGTGTTTCGGTTTTGTTGTTGGGAAATTCGCTATATAACGATGTCTGTTTTGTTATGGGTACTTTAATACCGCATTAACAATTGAATTACTGGTATGTGTTACCTTATGTGCACTTAGGTACCGAGCTTCCTTTATAAACGACCCACATGTAAATATAGAGTAACATACCAAACATGTCTTGAAAAAATAATTAAAATACCAACCATTCTGAAAATTTAGTTGCTTAGATACGAAACTCTTGTTGTAGAATGAACATAGATTTAGTATGGTTTATATCTCTAGATTACCTTAATTCAGAAAAAAAACGATGTTACAAAAATTACTCTAAATTGTATACTTACGGTGTTCACAATTTCTACCCATAAATCCAACCGGACACTGACAGGTGCCCTGAGGATCAATACAGGTTCCTCCGTTGTGACACGGTGGTTGGCACTCTTTCATTGGCACTAATAAGTAAATATATGTATATGAGTCGATGACTGTGTGGTATTAACGTTATACATACATACATACATACATACATACATACATACATACATACATACATACATACATACACACACACACGTGACATGGGAAAAATGGGCCCCGTAGATCATTAAAGATCCGACACGGAGAGGGAATGGGGTGGGTGTGGGTGGGTGCAGGGGGTGGGGGTATTGGGGTGTGTGCCGCCATGTTTTTGATCAAGTGATACTTTAAGTGTAATCCAATTTTGGTTTCTACAGGGAGGGAGGGGAGTTATTTACAGACGTATTGCCGGCATAATGGAAAATAAATCCAGCCACACCTCCTTCCGACAGGAGAATTGATCCATTCCTAATAAGACATGTCTGCAGCGGGTCACAGCTATGAACAAAAACTAACAACAAACGCATTCATTCTATGCCCAATCTAAATGTAAATGTCATTAAATTAATGTGAAGTCTTACCTTGTTGGGACTTTACCATTACTAATACAGCACCATATGTGAGTAATGTTACTATTTTGAAAGGGAACAGGAAACCCGCCATCTGTAATGACATATCTGAAAAAAGAAACGAAAGTTTACAAATCATCAACTTTAGCGAGTTCTGACATATTGAGAAGTTGTACTATTATATGTTGATTTATTTAGATTAAGAGATTAGGGATATATCTTACTCATTTTAGAGACGATGAGTTTAAATTTCGATTTTTGAGGTGATAATCGAATTAATGGCAATCCTAGAAGGAAAACCACCACCAACAGCGACAACAACAACAACAACAACAACAACAACAACAACAACAACAACAACAACAACATGGTATTGAACTGGAGAGCAACTGAACGCTTAAACTGCATGTAAATTACCAGTAACTTCCTTAGTTAGAAATTCATAATCAACTTTGCCACGTTAGATTTTGATTCCGAGGCTCTCAGGCTGAATTCAATGTATACAGGCATTTATGAAGGGCTGCAGTAAGTTTCGTGGCGTACCATACGAGCAGTCGTTAAAGATATACTACCTCACGACCAAACACCCAAATCTGTTCTATTTTTCCATGTTGTTTCGTCTATCACAGTTTTATGACAGAGCATTTGATAACGAATTTTAATGAAATGGGAATATTTTAAATAAAACAGTTTTGAACATAGTCAGATTGTTAATAACAATTCAACAAAATATTGTGAAGTTCTTACTTTTTATAAACATACAAAATTTTAAAACTTTGTACTGCATCAAAGTACTTCGATAAATCCTAGCTTTCAACCCTAGTCTTCAGGTCTTCTTCATATCAGGGGTATGAAGTTATGTGTAGTTTTACGTATGCGTGACTTCAAAATATTTTCCTAGACAGGTGGTGGTAAATTGTATCTGCCCGCGTCTGTATTCAGCGCATACTAGCAAACCAGAGTTGTTCTTCCGCGACACTGCCTATTTAGCCTGGTCTTGGACGGTGCCGTAAAAGAGGCTGTAGTTTACGACGATGTGTGTATTCAGCGATGATTCTAACGTTCTGATATATAATGTAATGGCTTCTGTGATCCCCCTAACAAACCAGTCTACAAAATATTGAAATAACCTGTTAAGATACGTATACAAATGATATTACTAGTACCAATACAACAGAGGGTTGCAACTTTGGCAAATTACGACTATTTGGCCTGGTTCAGCCATAACTAACGTTCAGCGCAGCGTGCAGTACTTTAATTAGAACAACCATAAGGCTCTATATGTCGTCCGTTTAACAAAGGGGGTAAATTGGCATAAGATCATTGATACAAATTACAACCCTTTCAATGTATCTATAATATTAACACATTATTTATGAATATAATATATTTGTCATGATGTCTGTTATTTCATCAGATGAGGCATTTTTACTTATTTCTCAATTCATACCCTGATAGTTAAGGTCCCAACGCTTCGGGTCACTCTCGGTCATTTCTTTCGCGGCATATCTGCAAATTTTACCTTCAAGGTAAA